>NC_133661.1:196872657-196972480 GCF_037893015.1 Macrotis lagotis
GAAACACTCAACACGTTTTAACTTTGGAGCTGTGGTTTCACACCAAAGATCAGCTTTCTGTTTTTTCACTCCTGGGTAAAAAGGGAGGGGGGGAGGAACTCCTCCTTTACCCATCTCACTTACCAGCAAGGGTTGCTTGGCCCAGTACAGAAAATAACAACATCCAGCCAGAATCCACAAGGGAGTCTTTAATGGTCAAATAAAGGTGGCTGGATCTCCCAACCTTCTCCTTGCCCCTTCTCTTTATCATCAAAAATACAGAAACCAAATCTGCTTTCTGGAGGGGCTCTGGCCAAATTTAAATCCTGAGAATCATAGAATTATAGAAATAGAAATAGACTTAGAGAAACCACATGCAGGGGTTGGAAAGCATGCTGGACCTCCCAGGGGGAGAGGATGTGGATTCAGATCCCAGATCTACCATTTTCTACCATAAGCAAAATTAGTCTTTATCCTTACCTGTAAAATGAGGGGATTGGCAAAGATGCCCTCAACTCCAAGTCTGTGACCCTATGACCTCTTTGGGACTCAGTTTCTCTAAAAATCAAGGTTTTTATATTAGATAATCTATGAAATCCCCTCCATCCTAAATCTATAAAGTTCTAATCTCATCCAATCCTACTTTGTTGTGGTTGTTCAGCTGTGGTCCAACTCTTAGTGACCTCTTTTAGAGTTTGCTTAGCAGAACTAACCTCCAGCAGTTTGTCATTTCCTTCTCCAGTTCATTTTACAGATAAACTAGTGAATGCCAGGCTGAATTTGAACTCAGATTTTCCTAACTCTAAATCTTAAACTCTATTCACTTTGACATCAACTCATAATTGACAGCTAAGGAAAACAAATCTTAGAATGGGGTTGTCACTTACCTATAGTTAGGAAAAAGCAAACTCATTCTAGTAATTCTCCCCCCACACACACACACATAAATCCTAAAAATAAGTTCTCCGAAGGGTATTTTTCTGAGAAAAAAAAAAGTATTACTCAGGAATGTGTAGAGTTCAGATTTTATGTGATTCATGTTCATCTCCAAATTAGAAACCACTTCCCCTTAAGCCTGTGGAAAAGGAAGGTATAAGTTATGGCTAGGAGTCAGTCTTCAAATACATTTCCTTAAGAGTACCCTCTATGCTTCTTTCATTTCCTGCATTTGGGGACACTGTTTGACCTTTCTCATTAAAGCAATATTTTAGAGTGCTGAATATGATTTTTAAAAATCATTGTCCTACCTTTTTGGGCTCATTTCTCTTTCCTGAGAAAACACTCAATCCTGAGTCAAGCTCCAGGGGCAGGACCTTGCAATAGATTTTCTGAAGACCCAAAAGAACTAGTCATGTTTCATTATACTACAGGTACAAATACATGGAAAATAACACTCAGAGAACAGAGATTCTGGACAATGGGAGTCAAAGAGCCAAGAGTCAAACATATTCTTTTATATTTCTGAAAGAGACCATACTGGCAAGTCTCTAAGCCAAGTAGTTTCCATTCAGAGAAAGGTAAAAATGCAGGTAATAGGAGGAAGTATAGACTGACTGCCATGGGGAGGGGAGAGGGAAGGAAATGTGGTAGAAAAATGTGTGAACTCAAAAAGCTTGCAAAAGGATCAAGGTTGAAAACTATCTTTGCATATAATTAAGAAAAAAATATAAGAAAAAATATTTAAGGGAACAGATAGGAATTCTAGCCTGGTACCCTCTTTCTGAGGAGGACAGAGAGGCCTCTGGTTCCAACTTCCTGCTTCCCCTCCAGCAGGAATTGAAGTTTCCTTTGGAAAAGGATGGAGGCAGAAGGGGCTAAAGTCTACTCTGCTTCCCTTTAAGTTTACACAATGACCCCCTCATGCTACATGTGGGGAACAGTTCTTGACACATGTGGGGCTCCTTAGGGGGTACAAGATTTGCGAGTGGTATAATGAGGTCAAAGGGCAAGGCCATATACTATTTGGTAACTTTATGTCTTCAGAATTTTGTTTCTTAGAAGCTTTCCATCCTACCGGTTTGACTTTGCCTGGAGAATTTTAATACATGGGGATGGATGGATGGATGGATGGATGGATGGATGGATGGATGGATGGATGGATGGATGAAAAATCATCTGTACTTGTATCCTTGTCCACAAGAAATGTTTGTTCTCAATTTTCAAAGAAGACCACAACATCAGTGGTGGTGATGCCATTGACAAGTACATGAATTGGATTTGATTGAAGGAATGCTGTGCTAAATTACCAGCCTCATTTTCTCCTCCAGAACCGTCTGGGTTCAGTGACCAGATATTAATCAGGATAACTGGAAATGGACCTGGATGTGAGGCAATCAGGGTTAAGTGACTTGCCCAAGATCACCCAGCCTAGTAAGAGTCTAGTGTCTGAAGCAGAGTCAAATTTCTATCCCCTTCCACAAGAAATGAACCCTTGGGGACAGCTAGGTGGTACAGTGGAATCAGGACAACCTGAGTTCAAATCTGATCTCAGATACTTAATACTTATTTAGCTGTATGACCTTGGGCAAGTCCCTTAACCCCATTGCCTTGCCAAAAAAAAGAAAAAAGAAATGAACCCTTGGAAACTTTCTTAAAATCTAGAATAGCTGTTAAAATATTCACAGCTTTCTATTCCTCAACCACAAATTATAAAATGTAATAGTAACTCCCCCCCTTCCCAGGTTCCCATCATCTCTAACCCCTTCCTGAGAAACAGGTGGAGAAAAGTAGTTCCACTAACTAGTTCTAGTGAAGAATGAAATTATTATTAAAACAAGTCAAGAAATCCTTAGTCTGCCATAACAGAGTTCAATTGGATGTCTAGATTATTCCAGATTACTCATTCTATATTATCATTATTGAAGTTTCCTCATGGCTATAATATCATGCCACCATGGCAATCTTGTTTCCCTAACTTCTCATCAATTTCTCTTTGTGTCTAGGTGGTCTATATCCCAATAATCCTTCGATCTCTGCTTCTATTATCTTTCCCCAAGTACTCTTCACCATATTTCCCCATTCTGTTTCCTAGGTCTCTTTGTGTGAGTGTATTTCATTAATATACAATGCTATTTATTACTCCTACCTCCCCACCTTTCATGTATCCTGTTTCTTTAGAATAAACTATCCTCTTCCAGAATTACATTCCATATATGAAACTTCTCACATTTAATCTCAAGTCAAATTTGCCTCCTCACCTTGGTGTCAATCATCCTACTTGCTTGTTGCTCATACATTGCGCATCTAGATCCGGGCTGTCCAAAATACATTATCTCTGAACTTCAATTTTCACAAGCAAAAAAGTAAAATAATAATTATGTCTGAAATGCATATTAGATTTTAATTCCATCACTAATAAATAATCTCATTGATGTTAATTTTCTTTGGTGTTTTTAAGCAGTATTAATTGATCTGTGAAATATATTCCATCTGTATGAGGCAGATACTCATTATGCACCTATCCTTATACTGTTGCGATGTCGCTTGGTTGTTTTGTGTTTGCTTTCTTACTTTGCTCCTTTTAGTTCCCCCACTTTATTTTTTTTTGTTGTTGTTTTTTCTCAAGATAGTGAAGTTAAGCGACTTGCCCAGAGTCACACAGTTAGGTAATTATTATTAAGCATCTGAGGTCACATTTGAACTCAGGTCCTCCTGACTCTAGGACCATTGCTCTATCCTGTGCTCTGTCCACTGGACCATCTAACTGGCCCTCCCCACTTTCTAAGAAGTTAAAAGTACCATGACTTTTCATAGCACTTGCTAAACCTAGCTAAGGTAAGACTACAAATTAACGATTATATTAGAGTACTGTATTTTTTATTCTGGGTGGGGCCTTCGAATAATTATTTTATTGCAACCCTAAGATAACCTAAGGTTGTACACTCTTGGTCTAGATAGAGTCATGTAGTTTATTGTTAACTCATTTCCTGGATTTTGATTTCCTATGAGTTTCTGAGCATCACCATTGCTATTCTTTATCCTATATTTTAGCTACTCTTTATGTATACAGTTTATTGGATATAAAGAAATAGTTTCCTCCTTTCCCTTTTCTCATTTCTTTCTCCTCCTTCTACTTACTCCTAATATTAATGGTTAGCATTTGTATAGCTGTAACCTTAACTTGAGTCTAAATACATAATAGAAATAAGGTATATTTATAAAACAGGGCCTGAATTCATAGTAATTCTGTATTCAGAAGGATATTTATGAAGTGAATCATGCATATGTCATCATTTAAAGAACAAAACTCTCTAGCAATGGTCTGGGGACTTGGGGGTGGGAGATCTCAGTTTCTAAGAAAGATTCCTCTTCCTTATGTAGTTCCCATTGTACCTTCATGCCACAAAGGATTGAACATAGTCAATCATGGTGTTTATGACAGATAATATTAAATTTAGGAAATGTACTTTTTAACAGAATAAAATTTAAAAATATACAAATAGAAGTGAGATTAGGGCACAATGTAGGGTGAACCTCAGCTGGCTTGTTTCTCTCCCGCAAGCTGCTCTGTTAAAAACAAACACACTCACACATCCTTCCTAGTTTGGTCATTCAGATCGATGCCATCTCTGATGGCCTTAAAGAAAAACCTGGCAGCTGCCAGTTGCTGTTCCTGTCTCCCTGTCTCTATAGGATGATGAAGACCTCTCTCTTCTCCTTTCTACATGGTCCTCAAGAGTCCCAAAACATCAAGGAGAGGAAAGGAAGTTCTGTCCCCCCTCTGTCTGGTTTTGGTCTCAAACACTGATTTTTTTTTCCTTTTCTTTTAAAAATTGGTTTCCTTATTTTGCCAAAAATGGTAGTGCAGTGACCACCCATGATTTGACTCCACTGCTGATGGTCACAGAAATTGTGACCTGCTCCATTTCCATCCCGGGCAGGTTTACCCCTCTTTAGGCACTACCATTGATCCCCACCCTCAATACTACCATATTGGGTGCTGACATCTGAATGACCCCAGTGCTAGCAAACTCAAGTGATCCACCAGTCTCAGTCTCCCTAAGAGCAGAAATTACAGGCATGTACCACCATACCCAGTTCAGTTACCATCTTATTAATCTGCTATTCACTTTCCAACTCTGTCTTCCTCTTCTAAATGCCTTGCCTTTAATCAAAAACAATAGTTAAAAGATCATGTATGCCTCTAAGATCTTTAGGGTTGGGTTTTTTTTTAGTTATTGAGTTTTTTTACCCCAAGTTTTCATAATCTTCATCAATGCTTCTTAGATTCTTTCTGGCCATATCTTTTGTGCTCATGTGAATCACTGGAAGGGAGTAGCTGATATCAGATTTGACAGTTCTTCTGAGACAATTCTACCACATCCTGGATCTATGTTCTGGGAAGACAGAAGATCTCTCATTTGTCATTATTAGAACAGTAAATCACTGCCTTGGTACTCCTAGTATGTAGTTACCAACCACCACTACTTGCCCTCCTTCTGACCATTACCAGATAATGTTTCATCTGACAACATCAATGAAGCTACCACATCTCTCAAAAAGAACAAGTAGCTACTTGGTGATCAGAGGGTTTTGCTCCCTTCTCTCTGGAAGAGTCCATATCTAATAATTATCAATGCTCACTAGCCATTTTTTCTTTTCTCCTAGGAAGCTAGAAGGCACATTGGAGAATGTACTGGACTTGGAGTAAGGTCCATTTCAAATCCTGCCTCAGAAATCTACTATGTGAACTGGGTAACCCTTCTCTGCCTCAGTTTACTCATCTGTAAAATAAAAAGGTTGGACTCAACTTCTAAGATTTCAAAATCTATGACCTGATAAGTCAGATGTTTGCTAAAGAAAACACTTGCTAGGTTCTGTGATTCCTTGTGTTCAATTCTTGCCCTCTTTCCTCCTAACCCAGGTCATGGTTACCCTCTGCCTCTTTCAGACCCTTTTCCTTTTTTTTTTTAACTTTGAAATCTTTCTTCTGTTTTTTTTTTTTGTTTTGTTTTGTTTTATTTTTTAAAAAAGCACTTATTTGTCCTGATAGTTTGGAGAGTAAAACAGTTCTTCAAACCCTTTACTTCTCTTCTAAAAAGGGCATAAGCTTTAATTGAACAAATCTATGTGACACAGTACTTGATGCTGGCAGAAAAGCAAAGTTCTAGCAGTTTTCCATATTTTCTGGAAGTAAGAGCCCTGTTGTCTGGTATCACTGAAAAAAAAAGACAACAAATCACATTTTTCCAAAGAAATGATGATGATATGACTTCAGTCTACCTTGGCACTGATCTTTGTGAGAAAGTTGGAAGGTGCTTACTCTTGGGAGATGTAACTTTTTTTTTCTCACAAGTTAAGACTTCAGTCCACCCAGAGAAGCAGTCTTCTAGTGATATAGATTATAACCCTTACAAGCCCTCTCATTCTGTGCAGTCCTTGTCCATGTCCTCTCATAAATCTTCCATAGATAATCTACTCAGCACATAGAAACTTTTCTCTAGATCTATTAATATTCTACAGGAAATAGTGTTGTACAGTGCTTACCATATGCTGTCCCTTGCATTCAATACATGACTGGCCCAGTTTCTTTTCTAACCATACATTCTCTTCATGATATCTTTGGGGGAAGAGAAGGAACAAACATTTATTAAATGTCTACTGTGAACTAGTTGTGCAAATATTATCTCATTTGATCCTTATTTTCTTAAAGATTACTCCCACTTAAGAGCTTACAATTCTATAAGGGAGGTGCTATTATTATCCTCATTTTACAGTTGAAGAAACCAAGGCAGACTGACTGACCCAGGGCCATACAACTAATAAAGTGTCTGAAGCCCTATTTAATCTCATGTCTTCTTGATTCCAAGTCCAGGATTCTATCTATACAACACTTGCCTTCTTTTTGTTCACAGATCATCACTGGCAGCATTCTAATAAATCACTCCACTGCCTTTTGGGGTCACAAATAGATTTGGTACTTCAGAGATTATGCTGCTCCATGCTTCTGTTACCAAGGAAATACTTCGTATTTAAAAAATCTGACATTTCATCAACATGAGGAACTTGGTTAGGGAATTCTCTCTACTGGTAATTATGACTCAGAGCCAAATTCTAGGGAGTTGCCTGGGGATTTTAGAGGCTAAGTGAATTGTCTAAGGTCATAGACATAGTAGGTATCAGAAGGAAGATTTTAATATAGGTCTTCCTGACTTTTAGCTCTGCATTGCTTGTTATATTTGTATACAGTATATTTTTATATTACATATATGTGCTTATATATTGTTGTTTAGTCATTTTTCAGTCATTTCTGACTCCTCATACCCCATTTAAAGTTTTCTTGGCAAAGATACTGAAAGGGTTTGTCCTTTCCTTCTCCAGCTCATTTTATAGATGAGGAAACTGAGGCAATGGGATAAAATCCAGGGTCACACAACTAACAATTATCTGAGGCTAGATTTAAATTCATGAAGATGAGTTTTTCTGACTCCAGGACCTATCCAATAGATTTGCTATCCAATAGCTGCCCATATTTTTATATGTATATATGTATGTATACTTAAATACATAAACATTATATGATCTATGTTTTACATCAATGGTAATGTTAAATATATGTATATTATATGTACATTTGTATATTTGTATACAGATACACATAAATACATTGTTGTTGAACTGTGTCAGTTGCATCCTATTCATTATGACCACATGTCGAATTTTCTTGACAAAATACTGGAATGGTTTGTCATTTTTTTCTCTGGAGATGAATAGGGTTCAAGTGATTTGCCTAAGGTCATACAACTAGTAAGTGTCTGTGGTCAGATTTGACCTCAATCTTCCTGACTCCAGGTCTGGTACTCTACACTGTACCATTTAGCTGACCAGTACACCTACATTCACCACACACACACACACACACACCCTCCCCCAAATACATAGACATAAAACATTTTGTACTAAGGCTGAAAGAGAGTAAATGACTTGTCCAGGGTCATATGGCAAACAAATATATTTGAACTCAAGACTTCCTGACTCCAAGTATGTCCATTATGCCACAAAGGAGTTTTAATATATTCTTATTGACTTCACTTGAATTTAATTTATCTATCCAATCTATCATATAAATAGGTATTAAACTTGTCAAAAATTTTAGGTACACTAGATGTGATTTCTTATAGATATAAAAATTTGTTATATTTTCTAAATAAATACCAAAACAAAGCCAAAAGTATTTTTTTTAAGTAGTTAATACAGGGGTGGCTAGGTGGCGCAGTGGATAAAGCACTGGCCCTGGAGTGAGGAGTACCTGGGTTCAAATCCGGTCTGAGACACTTAATAATTACCTATCCATGTGGCCTTGGGCAAACCACTTAACCTCATTGCCTTGCAAAAAAAAAAAAAAACTAAAAAAATGTAGTTAATACAGTTGATAGTACACCAGGCCTGTAGTTGGGAAGTCCTGAGTTCAAATTTAGCTTCAGATACTTATTAGCTGTGTGACCCTGAACAAATCACTCAGCCCTCATTGCCTCAAAAAAAAAAAAAAGGATTTCAATAGTACAGATGACCTGGTGAAGGAAAAGGAAGTAATTTAGAATATCCTATTAACTCTTAACAGTATTGATACAGAGAAACCTGAGCATAAATCAGCGGCAACAGTATGATCTATTATATCAAAGTCAAAGTACTCTCACAATTGAACTAGTTCCATTTTTTGAAACTAGTTTAACTCTGATAGTTGGAGAGAAAAGGCAAAAGGTATTAGAGAGAGAATAACCTCTTACTTAGTCAGGAATAGCATATAGAATTAAAAGGTTAAGAGGAAAGCCTTCATCAGCAACATTATTAAATGGATATATCAATGCCCAGAGAGATTAAGGAAATGAATGAAACAGGGTAAGAGTAATAGATAGTCCTTTGGGAGACAGAGAAACCTAAAAAAGGGGTGGGAGTGATAACTGATGAGGAGATATTACAGGAGATGAATAAAAAATCAGAGACAGCAAAAATCTCAATTCTTCCCTTCAGATTGAGCAGCAGAAATCAAATTTTCTTCTTCTCTTTTTACTACCTAGCTATATCAAAGGCAGTCACTATTACTGACTCCCTCCTAGAATCTACTGCCCTACCTCCCACTTTGTTCTCTTGATAATTTTCTTTTTCCTATCGTGACTGAAACTTGAGAAGAAAGTGGAGCTATTTCCAGATTGATTTCCATGATTCAAATATCTCCCCACTCCTGTCATCCTCCATACAGCTAACAAAGTGATTTTCCAAAAATATAGGTCTAGTCATGTCACTGTAATACTCAAGAAACTCCAGTGGCTCCCTTGTACCTCTAGGATCAGAGATAAACTCCATTATTTGACATTCAAACTTTTCACAACCTGTCTATCCTACTTTTCTAGTCTTCTTACATGTTATTTCTTCCCATATATTCTACAATCCAATAATACTATCCAGAATATCACAGTCACTATCTTTCTAACTATAGCATCAGTTATCCACTATGCTTAGAATAAAGGGTGTCCTGGAGCTAGCTTGAACCAATTCAAGAGAGATGGCTATTACATTTTCAGTGTGAGCATTTATACATCATCAATTATCAAATGCTACAAACCAGGTCTTGATTTACTGTTTTATCTTAGAGTGGTAAAGAAAATGTTAATAATTCAGATTAAACTTTAAAGAGTGCAGATTGTGTACATTTCCCTCCCCCCAGAGAGCTGGTTGTTAAACATTTATATGTAGGTAGATATACTCTTCTCTCCTCATCTCTGCCTCTCTTGGAATTCCTGGTTTCTTTTAGTCAATTTTAGCGCCACCTTTTGCAACTTTCCTAGACCTCACAACTGTTAGGGTTCTTCCCTTTTTATCTAATCTCATAGCTACTTCATATACTTATATGTATGTGTATATATACATACATATATATATACACATACACACATATGAATGTGTATACACACACATATATACATATACACATATATATATAAATATATGTATATATATATATATATATATATATATATATATATATATATATATATAGGTTTCCCCATTAGAATGTAAGTTCATAGAGGGCATGCACTATTTGACTTTTATATTTATTTCCCAAGAGCTCAATTCATCCTATCAATAAGTATTTATTTGCCACACACTGTGTCAATCCTGGAAATACAGAGACAAAAGTGAAAAACCTGCCCTCAAAAAGCTTATATTCCAATGTGAGAGATAGCACATTTGAAAAAATCAATACAGGATGTATACATTTGGCTGGGGATCCGAGAAAGGCTTCATGTAGAACAGGGTTGGGGAATATCCAGCCTGCAAACCATATGGGGCCCACAAAATCATTTGTTCTGGCACTGCCTCAGCAACCTCAGACTAGACTTGAAATTCAAAAACTCTAGGAGCTTTTTAGGGGTAAATTAATTAAATGTTTGACCAAATAAAGCAGGCTAAATTTTGAGTTGATAACTTTTTATGGCCCTCAAATGATGTTATAAATATCCAAACTACCCTTAGAAGAAAAAATGTTCCCTATCCCTAATGTAGAAGGTGACCCTGAACTGAATCTTCTTTTTGTATTTTTTTTTCTTTGTGTAAGGCAATGGGATTAAGTGATTTATCCAAGGTCACACAGTCAGGCAAATTAGTAAGTGTCTGAGACCAGATTTGAATTCAGATACTCCTGACTCCAGGGCCAGTGCTCTATCCACTGCACCACCTAGCTACCCCCCTGCCTGAGCTGTATCTTGAAGAAAACCAGGACAAGAGGCAAAACTGGGGAAGAAGGGCATTATATTATATATGTATGTATATAAAGCAGGCTTACATATATAATTTACAACTTTGCCCCTTAGGCAAAGTATGCAAAAAAAGGCAGCTAGGTTATGGAGTGAATAAAATATTAAACTGAGAATTCAGAAAGTTGAGTTCAAATCAACTCACTATTTAACTCTTAGGCTTAATCTCTTCATCAGTAAAATGGGGATTATTATGTAACTAAAATAGGACATCTGTAAAGTGGGTTGCAAATTTTAGTGTTAAAGAATACTAGTTATTATTCCTAAAAAGTAATTTTTAAAGAGGTAACTGTCATGAAACTGTTAATATGCCTATCCTAAATAAGACATTTTCTTTGTCATCATTTCTCATATATTCCCTCCCCATTGCTCAAACTTAACCATGGTCTGCTCCAGATCTGATCATTCAAAATATAACAACTTAGTTGAGTAACTACTTCTTTTTTGCACTGAATTGACCATTTAAAAAAAACTGGGGGTGGATCAAGTCACAGAGCAATGATATAGGTTCTTATCCACATTTTCCAGATATGGACAACAATGCACAGAGAGGAAATTTCTTATCAGAAACCACCAGGTGAGTCAGCAGTGAAGCTAAAGGTCCACTGTAAAATTCTCTGCTTGCCTCCCAGATCTGAACTCTATCCATATATTCCCCCTACTCCCCTCCCCACTTTGTCTGTGAAAGGAGGTCTCTTTGGGTTTGGACAAATATTTACAGAGCTGAAGGGCAGGCTCATAAGTGGGTGGGTCTCTTTCTATTACCTCATGGCAGGAAGTTATTAGTTCACCTCAGCCTGAAGAATCCTTGGATTCTTACTAAAGACTTTTTTTTTCCAGTTAGAAGAACAAAATTTATAACAAAAGGGGAGACTGAGGATTTCTTAAGATCTCTAGAGATCTACAATGTTGAGCCTCCTGTTGAACCTGAAGGGAACTGGTTAATGAAAGTTAACTAAATAGATGATAGGTAGCTAACTAGCTAAATAGACAGTTATCTGAGGCATGTTTATAACAGAATGCCTCAGGGTAGGGGCTGGAAAAAGAGCTGAGTTGGGATACTAGTGTGTGAAAGTCCATGAATTGAAAACTAAAAGCTTGGGCCCATATGTGTTAAGAGCAGCTCTCCCTTTTCCTCCTTCCACTCCCCTTTTCCCCCTAAGGAAAAGAGCCTGGCCTACAAAGCAATCTTTTCTTTTAGAGTGAGAACAATTTCTAAAAACTCAGATTAGTGGTTCAATTTCCCGGGCCTCCTTTGTAGATGCCACTTGGGTTTCAGGGACTCAAGAGGGAGCCAGGCTTCCTTGGGAATACTTCCCAAGGTGGTCTAAAACTCAAGTTGTTCATTTTGGCTCATTCACACATCAATACATGACACCAGATTTCTCCATTTAGGACATCTAACAACCAAGAGGCAAACGAAGAAAGGCTTCTTTGGGAAGTATTCATTGTAAAAGCTGCATAGCAACTGCTTTTGAAAAGGCCACTACAAAGTCCCCTGGTCGCTGTTGGTTGTGAGCCAGCAGCAATTGCCTGTAATACCACATGTGGGTTCCTTAGGGTTTTCACATTGGTCTCTTCCTGGCCACTCACTGGGAACCACCATGACTGCTGGGCAAACAATGCTGGGTGAATGAGCATCACCACCAGAACTGAAGGGGGAGTGGGAGGGGTGGAGGGAGGAGTAGAGAGGGACGATGAAACCAAAAGGCTGGGACCTCCTAGAGAGTAAGATTGATCTTGGTTGGGGGGGGGGGGGCTCCACATGGTAAGGAGCCACTGATGTGAAACAGGAAATAAGAATTCATCTAACAATTGAAAAAAAAAGTAGAAATGCAGGCTGCATCAATTAAATGAATTGCCATGTGCATGTAAAACCAACAAAAGGGCACATTTTATTTATCTATTCATATGTTTTAGTTTATCTCTCACATCTTTGCAGAGGGAAGGACTTCATAACCAAACAAGAGATAGAGAACAATATGAAATGCAAAATGGATAATTTTGATTACATTAAATTAAAAAGGGTTTGCACAAATAAAACCACTGCAACCAAGATTAAAAAGAATGCAGAAGGCTGGGAAACAATTTTTATAGTTAGTTTCTGTTAAAGTACTCATTTCTAAAATATATAGAGAGAACTGAGTCAAATTTATAAGAATACAAGCCATTTCCCAATTGATAAATGCTCAAAGATATGAACAGGCAGTTTTCAGATGAAGAAATTAAAGTTATCTATACTCATAAAAAATGCTCTAAATCATTATTGAATATAGAAATGCAAATTAAAATAATTCTGAGGTGCCACCTCATACTTATAAGATTAGTCAATATTGCAAAAAAAAAAGGAAAATGATCAATATAGGAGGCCTTGTAGGAAAATTGGGACCCTAATACACATTGGTGAAATTGTGAACTGATTCAACAATTCTAGAGAGCAATTTGGGACTAAGCTCATACCCTTTGATCCAGCAATACCACTACCAAAGAGATCATAAAAATGGAGGGAAGATCCACATGTACAAAAATATTTATAACTCCTCTTTTTGTAGTAACAAAGAATTGGAAACTAAGGAGAATGACTGATGGAGTATGAATGTGATGGAGTACTATTGTTCTGAAAGAAGTTATGAGCAGGAGGACTTCAGAAAACCTGGAAAGACTTACATGAACTGATGCTGGGTAAAATGAGCAGAACAGGAGAACTTTGTCTATATTAAGAGCAACATCGTATGTTAATCAACTATGATAGACTTAGCTCTCCTCAACAGTATAATGATCAAAGATAATTCTAATGGCCTTGTGATGGAAAATACCATCCACATCCAGAGAAAGAACTATGGAGTCTAAATGAAGACCAAAATATACCATTTTCCTTTTTAAAATTTGTTTTATGCTTTATATTTTCCCCTTTCCTAGTTTTTTCCTCTTTTGTTCTGATTCTTCTTTCATGACATGACTAATATGGAAATATGTTTAATATACTTAACATATATATAACCTATATCAGATTACTCACTGTCAAGGGAAGGGGGGAGGGAAGAGACAAAAATGTGGAACTCAAAATCTTACAAAAAATGAATATTGAAAACTATCTTTTCATGTGGTTGGAAAAATAAATTAATTAATTTATTTATTTATATGTTTTAGATATAGGCAGATCTTGATATAGATTGAAATGGTAAATAGATGCGCAAAGTAGAAAGACATGAACACATACAGGAGACAGATGATAGATAGATAGATAAAAAGAATAGACATATACAGGAGATATATATATATATACATATAGAATAGATATATATTTATACATATATGCATAAATGCAGGAGTTACAGGTAGATGAAAGGGGTGGAGAGAAAAAGAGAGGGAGGAAGGGAGAGGGAGAGAGAGAGGAGGGAGAAGCAAAAAGGGGAGAAGAGGAGAAGGAAGAGAAAGAGGAGGGGGAGGAAAAGAAGGAGAGAGAGAGTAATACAGAAACTAAGAGAAGTGAAGTAATGAGAGAACAAGTCTAGAGAACTACTGATAAAGCATAGAATTCACATCCAGAGAAAGAATTGATACTATTTGAATATAGACTGAAGCAAGTTATTTTTTCACTTTCTTTCATTCCTTTTCCTTTATTTGAATCATCTTGTATAAAACGACTAATATGGAAATGTTTGACAGGATTGCTTGCTGTCTCAGGGAAGGGGAAAGAAAGGAGGAATAGAATTTGGAACTCAGAACTTTAAAAAAAACTAAATGTAAAAAAAAAAAGTTTTAACATATAATTGGAAAAAAATAAAATATTTTAAATTTCAAGTGGAGTCGTAAATAGAAGACTTGCTTTAGAATAAGGAAAACCTGGATTTAAGACCCAACTCAGCTACATTCTAGCTGGATGAGTATGGGCAAATCCCTCTGATTGTCCCAAATCACTCTGATTGCCCCAAATCACCATTTTAAGACTTTAAGTTACAGACAAATTGTCAACATGCATCAGTAGAAGCATCTGCCAAAATAATGAAATCACAGGTCTATATGAATATTTGAAAAATAGAAAACATTTAAAATGCAGTATGTAACTGTATATTCAAATATGCTTAGATGTCACATTTCTAGGGGGAAAAAATTTGTAGTCAAATAGTGAAAAACTCAGTCACTTAGTTTTAGTAACATCCTCCTATTCCCTAAGTGTTTTCACCTTATTAACCATTTGCTATACATTTTTCATAGGCTGAAGGTATCTGTTGTTGTTCAGTCATTTTCTAATTGTGTACGCCTCTAAATGAAACATTTAGGATTCCCTAAAACCTAAAAGCACACACAGGTGTGGCTTGCCATTTTCTTCTCCAGTTCCTTTTACAGATGAAGAAACTGAGGCCAGGGTCACACAGCCAGTAAGTGTCTGAGGTTAGATTTGAAGTCAGGAAGAGGAGTCTTTCTAACTCCAGACTCCAATTTCTATTCACTGGATCATCTAAGCTACCCCAAGTTGAAGGTCTATATTTACTAACTTCTTTTGTCAAGATTAGGCATCATTTCCAGCTAAAGCAGTGCAGTGGATAGATTGCTTGGCCTGGAGTCAGGAAGACCTGAATTCAAATCTGCATCAAACATTTGCTGCCTTTGTGTTCCCAAGTAAGTCACTTATCCTCTATTTGCTTCATTTTCCTCAACTATAAAATAAGAAAATAAGAATAAGCTGGCATAAGAATCAATTGAGATAATTATAAAGGCATTTAACAATTCCTGCTCCATAGTAGGCACTACAGAAATGCCAACTATAATTTGAGTAAAGTAACTATATATCAAGGATCCCATATTACATAAAACTGGCCCTCTCTGGAACTTATGGTGGTTGTGGAAAACACTTTTAGATCATTTTTGGCTCTAAGAAATTCCAAATGAATCACAGATTTAGGGCTAACAGCAGGAGTGTTCTGGAGTCAGCTTATACTGATGACAAAAGCTGGTTGTTAAATTTTCAGTGGGAGCATTTAAACCTCTGAAATCAGTATACATTACAAATTAATGCCTAACTTACCGTGTTATTGATTGTCTAGCCTTAAAAAAGTGATGGAGAAAATGCTGATAATATTTTAGATTAAACTTTAAAATGTGTTATCTATCCTTTTTTTTCCTGAAGAGTCAGTCATTAAATATTTACAGGCATACCCCTGTCTGGAGGAGACTCCTTAGGTCTTGTCCAACTATTTCACTTTATAAATAAGGAAACTGAGGCCCAGAGATCATTTCAAGGTTATAGCAGTTGTCATTCACAGAGCTGGAATTCCCACTCAAATACTTTGACTCCAAAATCTAGTATAATCACTGAACCATTCAGAAAGCAAGCCTGTTTTTCCTTTTTATTATGTGCCTTCATTCAACCTCAAGAAATAAAGCTAACAAAAACTATGTCCTAGGAACAACATTGAATGACTAATTCAGCTTGAGTATCATAATCAAACCAAATTTAAAGTACCTATGAAGGAAGATGTGATCCCCTTCTGAGAATGAATGGTTAAACAAAAATATGTATAATAAAATTTAAGGTAGACATGGATAGTACATACATACTGTTGTTGCCCTTCATTCCTAAAGAGGACCGTGACATTAGAAAGGTAAAACCATGATTGAAAATGAATTAAATTTAAGTGAGGGAAGGCTATGCAAAGTCACCAGCCTCATTCTTTTCTCTAGTCATTTGGGTCAAGTGGGAAACCTCAACTTTTTTAGTTTAAGATCTTTTCCAGGCTCAGTTTGGCTGAGGCATCATCCATTCAAATGAGTAAGGCTAGAAAAGAAATGAATCGAAGAAGCCCTTCTTTTACTTAGTTTTTTAAAAAACTAGGTAGGGAAGGGAAGATCCTCAGAGTCCCCTATTTTTTTTTTTGCAAGGTAATGAGGTTAAGTGATTTGCCCAAGATCACACAGCTAGGTAATTATCAAGTGTCTGAGATCAAATTTGAACTCAGGTCCTCCTGACTCCAGGACTAGTGCTCTATGAGAGAACTAAATGATTTGGGCTTAAGGAAAGGTCTTTAAGAAAGAAATCTAGCTAGATTTCCACAATCAAAATGTACATTCTTTTGGGCAGAGCATGGGCCAATAAGGGTATGATATCCCCCATGAGAGGAAGAGGAGGGAGGGAGGAAGAAAGAAAGGAAGGAAGGAACTATGTTGTTTGACTAGAACTGACCAGTTAGGTCTGATACATAGAAAGATTTATGTTTAATTGTAATCTTTTCTAGGGTAGGGTGAGGTAGGGAGGGAAGGAAAAAGCACAAAAGAATATTTAGAAAGAAGCACAAAAAAAGTAGGGTAGCTTTGAAAACAATGTAGTATTTATTACATAGAGTTTTTAAGTGAATAGTCTAAAATAAAAATTGATGATTGTATTTGACTTCTCTCTTATTATTATATAAATGTTGTTTCTGTCTTTTTTGTATATAAGTTAAAAATTATTTTTAAAAAATGCTTAAAAAGAAAAGAAATAAAGCTGTACAAAAAACCAGCAGGGTTCCTGGTACTAAGAATACACTACCGGTTCATTCACGTTGAAACTTGGTAACCTTCAAAGTTCAAAAGTAGGGTGAAGGGGGAAGTAAATGCTTGGGGAAATATTTTTCCTTTCCAAAGTACTTTGGTTTTTGGTTACATTTCTCTTTTCGGGTTATTTTAAATGTCATTCTCAAACAGCATTTTGATCTTTGGAGAGGGTGTATGGTGTAGTTCAGGGTAAAATGATCTCAAAAACAAGAAGATTGGCATTTGAGTCCTGCCATTGATATATGCTGGTTATGTAGCCTCCGTAAATCTCTTAACTGCTCAATGATCTAAACCTATGGTGACTAACTCAAATAGAAATGGGATACCTAAACCATACTTACAGATATCTCCAAATTCCACATTGACTTAGAAAACCACATAGTAATATTATCTATATTCTATTATATTTTTATCTATTTTTTAAATATTCCTCAATAACATTGTCAACTGGCTCTAACCTTCATCAGCAGTGTTAAAGGCATCGTTGGCTGAGCCTTTCTACTCTGTAAGTACCTCTCTATAAGTTGCAGAGAAGGTGCAAACTTATTTTGGTATAGGGAATACCCTCCTTTGGAATTACTTATACCAATGAAATTATGGATAGTGGTTCCTATCACTTTGATCTTTAGCTCCTGCAGGTACCAATATGATTTTCAAAAGATGTAATCTCAGGGCAGTTAGGTGGTGCACCACCCTGGAGCCAGGAGGACCTGAGTTCAAATCTAGCCTCAGACACTTAATAATTACCTGTTTGATCTTGGGCAAGTCACTTAACCCCACTGCCTTGTAAAAAACAAAAAACAAAAATATGTAGTTTCCAAATTAGAGTAATAAAGAAGATAAAAAAATGTCAAAATAATTATTTCCCTTCCCTTTGATGAATTCTACTTTTCTTATGCATAAGGAAAAGAGGATCTGTTCCCTGTTTACCTATAATGTTTAATTTTAGGGAAAGGAAAATATTTCAAGGGTAGAGTTACATGGAGGCCATTTATTGAGGGTGCTTTGTTGGGGGGGTTGTCATGGTAATGGGTTAAGTGACTTGCCCAAGGTCTCACAGCTTGGCAATCATTAAGTGTCTGAGGTTAGATTTGAACTCAGATCCTCCTGACTCCAGGGCCAGTGCTCCCTCCATTGCACCACCTAGCTGCCCCAATGTGGGAGCCATTAAAAAAAATCCTTTTCTTAAAGTCTATCTTAAAATCTCCCTTGAGGCCCAGTCACCTCCAATTAGTAACCATATTCTCCTCTCCCCTCCCCATTTTATCTAGTCCCTTTTTATCTTAAATACTTATCTTGTATTAGAATTATTTGCATATGGGTCTTCCGGTCCCATAAAGTCTGACAATAAGTATCATCTATTTTTTTTTTAGGTTTTTTTTTTCTAAGGCAAATGGGGTTAAGTGGCTTGCCCAAGGCCACACAGCTAGGTAATTATTAAGTGTCTGAGACGGGAGTTGAACCCAGGTACTCCTGACTCCAGGGCTGGTGCTTTATCCACTTCGCCACCTAGCCACCCCTCATCTATTTTTTAAAAGCCTCTTCCAGAACCTAGAACTGTGCTCAGCAAATAGCAAATTTTTAACAAAATTTTTGTCAAATTTAATTGAATTTTTCAAAGTCCTTTTCCAATATAACAACTGTTTTAAAGGACCTGCCCTTAAAAGATCCAGAATCTAGTCTTTTTGCAAAGCTAATCTTCTTTTACCCATTCCCCATCCATTAGAGAAAAAGTTACAAACTCAAAACTAGAGTTTGCATTTGTTTTGAAGAGGAAACTAATCCTTCTTTGTTCAACTATGTAACCTTGGTGCAAGAAGTTCCCTAATGGCATGGAGGATCCAGGTATACTTGGGGTAACATTTTTCTAATTCATTACCTCAAACTAGATGGTAATTAAGATCTTTGGTACTTGTTAACTCCTCCAGGGAGAGCCCTCAACTCCTACCTCCCAATTCTCTTTACAAACATTCAAGATTATATGACTTTTTAACAGTTCCAGCAACTCTTCAAGACCTCATTTATGGTCATCTTGGCAAAGATAGTGGAGTGGCTTGCCATTTCCTTCTCCAGCTCATTTTACAGATGAGGAAATTGAGATCAACAGGATTAAGTGGCTTGACTAAGATCACACAGTGAGATTAGATTTGAATTCAGATCTTCCTGACTCCAGAGCTGACACTCTATTGTACCACCTACCTGTGCATTTTAAACAGCTAGTTTAAGTGCAGCAAAAGACAAAGAAAAGACTTGTATCTAAACCCAAAAAGAATCAAGGAACCTTGCACCTCCACTTAAGAGGTCTATGCAGGTGACATGAGGATAGATTTTCCTCTACTGGACATAAAACTTATCTGATTTCCCCTCCAGGTCACCTTGTGGTGATTCCATAACTATTTACCTCTTCACTATCAAAGTACCTGCATGGTTTATACATTTATAATAATTGTGTCTAAAAGCTTTACTATTGTTATCTCATTTGATCCTCAAAACACCATTTGGAAATTGATGTTATGATTATTCTCATTTTACAGATGAGAAAACTGAGGTAAAGATAGGTTAAGTGACTTTTCC
Organism: Macrotis lagotis; assembly: GCF_037893015.1. NCBI lineage: Eukaryota > Metazoa > Chordata > Mammalia > Peramelemorphia > Peramelidae > Macrotis > Macrotis lagotis. The sequence goes on from NC_133661.1 coordinate 196,892,499, forward strand.
AGGGCAAAACAGCTAGTAAGCTTTTGAGATCATATTTGAACCCAGGTCTTCTGACTCCAGGTCCAGAGCTGTATCTACAGAGCCACTTAGCTTGCTAGCACTTTGCATGGACTTTTCAGGAGTTTGCAAAAGTATTCATCTTTGCTTTCCATTTTTTCCTCTATCTCCAGGACAACTGGAATGGGTCCTCCAAATTGTCCCCAGCCTTCTTCTTTGAAGATCTCCCAAAAAACAAGTGTGAAGCTAGCTCCTAGCTGCAGGTTGCTACCCTGAGGATGAATAGTGACTATGACTCAGAGGAAAGAGGATAGTCAGTCCCTCCCTACACATACTGAACATCACTCTACCCTATTCCATCTCCACCCAAAAACAGTCACTAAATTAACACTGACTACTATAAAGCAGTGAAGGAAGAAGGGGGAAATGCTAGTGTTGACTTGTCTCCTGGATTTTGTATATAAATCAGATTTTATTTTTCCATTATCATTTTAGAAATGTGTTCATATTAATAACTAACATTTATATAGTACCTATGACACATTAAGTGAGTGCTTCATAAGTATTATTTCACAACAACTCTGGGGGATAGGTGCTTTTATTGTGGTCATTTTAAAGGCAAGAAACTGAGGCAGAGAGCAGTCAAGTGATTTGCCTACCATCATATAGCTATGAGGGTGGATTTGAATTCAGATCTTCCTAATTTTGGGTCCAAGACTTTATGCACTGAACCATTAAACTAGTTTATCAGCCTGATCTTCAATAATAATGACTTTAAAGCTTTGACTTGCAGTTGGATCATTCCCTCCTCAAAGTCTCTATCAATAAATAATCTATAAATTAATATTGTCTTTTAGTGCTATTCAAGGGCACTGTTCGTAGAAATTATTTTACAAATCAAGAATTCTTTGATGATGCAAATAATTAACCTTCCATTTTGCCAATTCCAGACATTTTATTTTTCCTCATTTCCATACAAGTGGGAACAACTGAGTAGAAGTTTTCATCTCTTCCTATGCTAAAAGCACAAAACAGTAACATGAAATTTGGCACCTCAGTTTCAGTCAGTGAAACATTTATTAATGGCCTTGTCTCAGGCACTTTTTTAAACCCTGGGAATACAAAGAAAAGCAAAAGAGAATGCCTGCTCCAGGAGATTCCGGGTAATATTGATCATCAAAGAAGTTTTGCCTTGGAAAGTGGGCACCTTCTTCTCTTTTCCTCTACTCCAAAATTATAAGTCATTTCTTCTTTCCCCTTCCCCTCCTTCCTTTCATCTTCAAGTAGAAGAGAATGTTCCTCCTTGCCCTTTCCTTCATATGTACTTTTGTTCCATTTCTTGCTGCCTCCTTCAGAACCTTACACCATCCACTCATCCTATCTCTGGCATTTTTCAATCTCTCTTTCCACCCTGTTTCCTCTCTCTCTCTCTCTGCCTGCAAATATGCTCAGCTCTCCCTTATCCTAAAAAAAAAAAATGACAATAGACTTTTCCCCTTGACCCCTCTAGCTGTCCCCACCTTTCTCTTTCAGCCTGCCTTTACTGCTAAACAAATTTCCCCATTCTCTAGCTTCAATTCTCTGCCACCCACTTAACTCCGGAAAAGCTGTCCTCAATCAACACTGTTTTGCTTAAAAAGCCATCTCCCATGTCTTTCTGTCTCACATACACACACACACAAAATACAAAAAAAAAGAAAACAATGCCTCTTCCCAAGGTGTTTATATTCTAATGGAAGAATACAACGTGCACTCAGAGAGGAGAAGGGGGGTGGGGAGAAAAAGAGAAGTAGAAAGAAGTGGGGAAAGAAGGGAAAGGAAACAGGAAATAGGAAAGGAGAAAAGGGCAGGAGAGGAAGGGGAGAAAAAGAAGGGAGGAGTGGAGAAGAGAAGGGAAGAAGAGAAGACAATGGAAGAAGAGAAAAGGAAAAGAGAAGGGAAGGGAAGGAGAAGGGAGGGAGAGGCGAGGGGGAAGGGAATGGGAGGGGGAGGGAGGAGGGGGAGGGGAGAAGGAGAGAAGGGGAGTGAGAGGAGAGGTAGATGTCATTATTATCCCCATTTTACAGGTGAGGAAACTGAGGCAGACATGTTAAATGACTTGCCCAGGAAGGCTAGATTTGAACTTGAGTCTTCCTAACGCCAGATCTGTCATGCTATCTACAGTCATCTGGTAACACTGTTCTACATAACAGGTAAGCATATTAATTGATATAAATACAAAAAAAAATTTGGTGGGAGGTTTGAGTAGCCAGAGAGAATAAGAAGAGTCTTGTTTGGGAATTTGTGTTGACCTGGGCTTTGAAGGAAGTCAGAAATGCAAAGAAACAGAGAGGTGAGGAGAGAAGGTCTTCTAGGTCTAGGGGACAGCCTATACCATAGATGGAGATGGGAGACAGAATGCTTGCTATGTGTGAGGAACGATTTGACTGGGTCATAGAGTATGTGAAGAGGAGTAATGTGTAATAAGCCAGGAAATAAAGGAGGCTGAAGTCTGATCATGAAGGGCTTTAAAAGTCAGTCAAGTTCAACTCCTAGAGACAATAGAGTCACAGGAGTTAATTAAACTGTGGAGGGCAGCTGGGTGGGAGGATGAATTGGAAGGGGGAAGAGGTCTGAGGCAGGAGACTGCACCTTTTCAGTCTCTGAGCTAGATTGCCTTTGTGTTTTCCTTAGGAGGAGGGGAAATTAGGACTGGAGTCTAGTGAGTAGCAATCTCTTCACAAGCAGTGAAGAGAGATGTTATAACTTGTAGTGAACTGGAGGGTTGGCCTTTTCCAAGCCCTTACAAGAATGTAAAGAGTGGAATTCATTACCACATCTTACTGATGTTCCTCCCCATCAAAGCCCCCACCCCAAGTTCTCCTTTCTCAATCCATCTTAAAAAAAACCACCCACTCTCTTTCAGCATCCCATATCCTGAGCCCAAGGCAGTCCTTTTCCTTACAAATAATGGGTCATATTTCAGCCTTCTTAGCTCTCACCCTGTCCCCGAATTCCTTTCAGTCTGTATGTATTTAGGTTTGGTTTTTACTTTTCTTTTCTTTTCTTTTTTTTTTTTTTTGGAGTGTGATCTGGAAATGAAGTCTTATTATTTGCTCTTCACATGACCAGCTCAGTGTTTGTTCCTCTTCATTTCCTTCCTTAATAAATTGTTTTGTTAGCAGTGTTTATTTTTTCCTCTACTCTCTATTTTTAAGGTGCTACTGATTCCCTAACACCCAAATTGCAAGGGAGTGTGTCACTTTTGTTTCACACTAGAATTAGATAGGGAGCACGTGATTTCTCCCCCTATCTTCCCCTGCCCCCCCCCAATCCTGCTGGAATTTTCCCCTTTAAAAATCTCCAGTCTTTCTTAAGAACCTGTTTGCCTCCAGTTTGAGAAACTACTGGACATCTTTCCTATATACCTTTATATATATATATATATATATATATATATATATATATATATATCACTTTCAATTCTATGGTATAATGGGTCAAGGTAAATATTGGAACTGGCTTTATTCACTGTGCCACTTAATTAAAAAGAGGACTGGACTGCGTTCATATGAGCTGACTACAAGATTTTCATGAGACAACACTGTGAAATTACTACTTTAAAAAAACTAATAAAATATCCTCTGAATTAAAAGTGGTCTGTGTTCCAATCATAGGGCCTGATGACAGAACTATCTCCAGACAAGACTGTTCAATTTACAAAGTTGGCCAGTAGTGATGAATGTTTCTGCCACATAAACTTTCAGAGATCATCTGCTAAATTATAGTAAAATGATGATTTGAATTCATAGAGGGAATATCCAATCTGGCAGAAATGATAGATCCTTGGGTTTAAGAGAAATCTTCTGAAAAACAAAAGTAATCCAACCATTTGACACTGATCAGAACCTACCTAGAATCTTGTTTCATTCTGAAAAACCACATTTTAAGAGGTTATTCACAGACCCATTTAGATTTTTGTTCACAATATATTTGCAATCCATCGAGTTTTCACAGTCTGTCTACTAGACTAGTGAAAGGTCTGGATATTATGACACATGAGGAGTTTTGTAAGGAATTTGGGTTGCCTGGAGAACATAAGTGTAGAGGGAACCTGATATCTATCTACAAATATTTGAAGGATTTTATGTAAATGAGGGAGGGATTAGGTATGTTATATGTATTTCCAGAAGGCAGAATAAGAACTTTCAGGAGTTGGAAGTTAGAAAAAGATTTTTGTTCGCTATATTGAAAAAGCCTTCTACCAATGAGAGCTATTCAAAAATTGAATAAACTATCTCATAAATTAGTGAATTCCCTACCTCCAAAGTACTCAATAAGATAATGTATGGGCCATAGATCCATAATGATAGAGATTTCCACCTTCAATAAGAAGTTGAAATTGATGACCTCTGAGATCTGCTTCATGTCTTAGATTGTGTTATTCAATAAAAAAGGGATTCTTAACCTTGGACACATGAACTTTAAAATATATATATATTTTGACAACTATATTTTAATACAGTTTGTATTGTTATGCATTTGTATTTCTGTGTACAATTTATATTTCTTTTTTTCTTTTTTATTCTCATTTTGTACAAATGCTTTTTTTACATTAATAAAATATTCTTGTATAAGAGTAAATGAAATACCCCTCTCCCTATGAATATACACTTGCTTGAGCAATAAAGTAAAGGGGAGAAAAAAATTAAAATTAAAATAATAGTAATAATTGTAGGTATGGACAGGTGGCACAATGGACGAAGCACCAGCCCTGGAGCCATGAGCACCCAAGCCCATATCCAGCATCGTAAACCCAACAATCACCCAGCCGTGTGACATGTAAGCTACCCAATCCCCACTGCCCTGCAAAAACGAAAAAGAAGAAAAAAAAAGACCCAAAATAAAATAAAATAGTAATAATAGTAGGGGTGGCTGGGTGGCAAACAGAGCATTGGCCCTTGAGTCAGGAGCACCAGAGTCCAAATCCGGCCTCAGGCACCCAAAGATCGCCCTGCTATGTGGCCCCAGGCAGGCCACCCAGCCCCATTTGCCCTGCACCCTCCCCCAAATAATAATAATAAAAAATGTGCTTGGATCTTTGTTCCAACACCAACAACTCTGTCATGGGTGGATCACATTCTTTATGGTAAGTCCATTGCAAAAGTTACTTCCATATTTTTCCACTGTTGCCATTGCTGACCGAAACTCCCTCCTTTCTTATTTCTCCACTACCATGTACTATATTTTCTCTCTCCTTTCACTCTGACTCTGCTGTAGGGTAGCTGAGTGGCACAGCAGACAGATCCCTGGTCCTGGGGCCAAGAGGCTCTGAGCCCCCCTACCACCCCTTAGGCCCAGCATCCACCTGGCCCTATGGTCCTGGACAGGCCTTCCAATCCCAGCCCCTTGCAAGAAGTAAAAAAGAAAATGTGTTATATCTGACCACTCCCCCCCCATGGTCCATCCTCTCCTCCTTTATTCACATCCCCACCCCTTCCCCCTACTCCCCCCTCTTTCTTACTCCAGATGCCTATACCCCATTGAGTATGAATGCTGTTTCCTCTCCTAGCCACCTCTGATGAGAGCAAAGGTTCCCTCATTCCCCCTTGCCTCTCCCCTTCCATATCATTGCAATAGCTCATTGTAATAATGAAAAATCTTATTATATAAAATATCTTGGCCTATTCCCCCTCTCCTTTTTCTTTCTCCCATTACATTTCCCTTTTTTTTCTATTGACTCCATTTTTGCACCATATTTTATCTTCAAATTCAGCTTTCCCCTGTGCTTCAACTATAAAAGCTCCCTCTACCTGCTCTATTAACTGAGAAGGTCCATATGAGTATTATCAGTGTCATTTTTCTATGCAGGAATACATGCAGTTCATCATCATTAAATCCCTCATATTTTCCCCCTCTCCTCCAATCTCCATGCTTCACCTGAGTCCTGTATCTGAAGATCAAACCTTCTGTTCAGCTCTGGCCATTCCAAAAGGAACATTTGAAATTCCCCTGGTTCATTGAAAGTCCATCTTTTTCCCTGGAAGAGGATATTCAGCCTTGCTGGGTAGTTCATTCTTGGCTGCATTCTAAGCTCTTTTGCCTTCTGGTATATTATATTCTAAGCCCTACGAGCTTCCAATGTAGTTGCTGCTAAGTCCTGTGTGATCCTGACTACAGCTCCACGATATTTGAACTGTGTCCTTCTGGCTGCTTGTAATATTTTCTCTTTGACTTGGGAGTTCTGGAACTTGGCTATAATATTCCTAGGGGTTGGTTTTTTTGGGGATCTCTTTCTCAGGGGGATTGGTGGATTCTCTCCATTTCTATTTTTCCCTCTGCTTTTAGGATCTCAGGGCAATTTTCCTGTAGTAATTCTTTGAAAATGATGTCAAGGTTCTTTTCCTGATCATGACTTTCAGATATTCCAATAATTTTTAAATTATCTTTCCTAAGTCTGTTTTCCATATCAGTTGTTTTTTCAATGAGATATTTCACATTTTCTTCCAATTTTTCATTTTTTTGGTTTTGAAGTATTGATTCCTGATTTCTGGTAAATTCATCCATCTCCCTGAATTCTATTCTTTGTCTAAAGAATTTGTTCTCCTCAGAGAGTGTTCTTATCTCTTTTTCCATCTGGCCAATTTTGCTTTTTAAAACATTCTTCTCTTCAATAACTTTTTGAACTGCTTTATCCATTTTACCTAAGCTGGTTTTTAGCATGCTATTTTCTTCAGCATTTTTTTTTTGATTTCCTTGACTAGGCTGCTCACTTCATTTTCATGTTTTTCCTGCATCTCTCTCATTTCTTTTCCCAGTTTTCTTCTAACTCCCTCATTTGATTTTCAAAGTCTTTTTTGAGCTCTGTCATAGCCTGAGCCCAATTTCTGTTTTTCTTGGAGTCTTTAGATGCAGGAGCTTGTGCTTCCTCATCTTCAGCTTGAGCATTTTGATCCTTCTTGGGCTCATTTGCAAAATATTTCTCAATGGTGTTCCTCTTATTTCTCTGCTTGCTCATTTTCCCAGCCTGGGCCTGGCTTTGGGGTGCTTCCTGAGCTTTTGGGACACTCCCACAAGGGTCTCAGTGTGTGAGGTTCTGTCCTCCCTCCTGGTCTGTGAATGACCATAAGTGCCCCCCTCTGCCACGGGGCTGAGGTGGGGGGGGCTGCTGTTCTATGGAGGGGCCTAGACTGCGATCAGGATTTGAATGTGGTCAGAGCCCCACAGTCCTGTTCCAGGGGCAGAGGACAGAGCTCTGCAGTCTCTCTTCACTCCCCTCCCTCAGCTCAATGGGCTCATGCCCTGGAGGCTCCTGCTTACTGGCTCTACCTGCTTCTGTTTCTGGATCTGGGCTGCTGAAAGACCATTCTGGTGGCTGTGTGCCCTGAGGGCTGGGCTCCACGTGCTAGCTCTGGTAGAGGTCACCCTCTGTTCCCCCACTTTGTGCCTGGTGCTCCATGGGGTGTATAGCTCAGGAGACTCCCCCGCTGCTGTGAGCTGCGGATCCCAGCACCCTGGGGCTGCCTCCAGGAGGCTGAAGTTCTTTTGTTCTGGCGGGCTGCCCCTCCGACCCGGGGGAGCAAAGCCTTTCTGCTCTTTTCCAGGTTGCCTTAGGAGAACCGCCTCTCTGGGTCCCTTTGTAGATTCTATCTCTGGAAAGTTTAGTTAGAGTCCTTAGTTTGTTGCCATCTTTGCTCCGCCCTGCCCCACCCCAACAGGAATCAAAAGTCTCTGATTCCAGTCCCAACTCAGTTACTGACTTGTAGGACCTTGGCAGTCACTTCCCCTCTCTGGGCCTCAGTTTCCTCATCTTCTCTCCCTCTCCCAGGCACACGCCGCCACCACCGCTGGTCTTGGGCTGCTTTCTCTGTCCCTGTCACAATTTATATTTCTATGTATTTTATTTTATTCATTTAAAAGCATGAAACTGAAAAGGGATCCACAGGTTTTCCCAGAACAACAAAAGGGTTCATGACCAAAAAAGATTAAGAACCCCTGCAGATTATGTGTGATTTTCCTCTTATGCCTTATGTTAACCCTTACAGGAGTTAACAGCTAACTAATGCTGTATCTGAAACATAAATTCAGAAAAAATTTTGGCTCATTTTAAAGTATAATATAGTAGATCCCCAAAAATAGATGAATAATTTATCTTACTAAGTATGGGGGTGGAGGGTGGGATGAAATATAGCCTATATACCTTCACAAAAGTTTGAAGGGCCTGTAAAATAACTTCAGCAGCTTACTTCTATTTTCCTTAATATGTAAGGAAAAAAAAACTGAAGAGAGAGAGAGAGAGAGAGAGAGAGAGAGAGAGAGAGAGAGAGAGAGAGAGAAGGGAGTGATGGGGAGACTCTCACCTCAAAGCAATTTTTAGAGATAATAGTTTCAGATTTGTCAGAGATGTTCTATAACTTCAAATTATATGATGCATGTATTGCAAAAGACATTTAGGTAATACAGTTTCTTATTTTAAGATCAGTAATAACTTGAGAGATCATCACAGAAGAAAAAAGCCAATGACATTGTACATAACTTTCTTCAAAAAAACTTCCTGGATTCTGGAATGAGACTTCTTACTCTGTGCAACTTATCCCAATGAATTCCAGAACATATGAAAATTCACAGAATAGAGTCATAGAATGTCAGAATCAGAAGAGTCACCTAGTCTAAGCCTGCTCCACTCCCATTATAACACTGGGGAAGATGGGATTCAAAGAAATGCCGTGACTTGCCCAAGTGGAAGAGTCAAACCTTGAACCCTGGTCTTCTGACTTTTGGTCTCATCTTTTCCCAGCTTCCTAGGGGAGATTGATGCCAAAGAAATCATTTAAGTTTGTGATTAGGCACATGGAGAAAGATGGCTATGATGATAAAAATGCTTACTATTTTGCAAAATTGTAGAATCTGTATTTGTGTTGGCAAAATTCTAATGCTTTTATAGCCCTTGGCTCACTCCTGGAATCATAACACTCCTTTTTAACATTAACGATATAAATAACTTGATTAAAGGACTATGTCTCCTTGATCTCTCCCTAACTTCCTGAATTATTAAAATTCCTAAGGATTAAATCCACATACAACTAATGTCACTTGGATCTATAGGCAGAAATTTCCTGAATTCCTAAGGTTAACAGGGCATTGTCTCAGGTGCCTCTGCATAGGACACTCCATTCATGCTAGAACATTCTCTTTCCTCAACTCCATTGGCTGGTTTCCTTTAAGACTCAGCTCAAAATCCACATTCTACAAAGGATTATTATTGAGCTACAAAAGTAATAATAACAAAATTAATTGGTCAAAAATATCAAAGGAATTAATTAGAAAAAATGTAAAGCAAAGAGGTTTTAAGTAATATCAGATCTCAAACTATATTATAAAACAGTCATCAAAACTGATTGATTGGGGCAGCTAGGTGGCACAGTGGATAGAGCACCAGCCCTGGAGTCAGGAGGACCTGAGTTCAAATGCAACCTCAGACCCTTAATAATTTCCTAGCTGTGGGACCTTGGGCAAATCACTTAATTCTATTGCCTTAAATAAATAAAACTGGTTGGTACTAGCTAAGAAACATAAAAGTGGATCAGAGTAATAGAGTAGACAGACAATACATACCTTCCTATCCTTTCCTTCCTTCCAATGCCTTCCCTCTAAGATTGTCCCATTTTCTCAGTCTTCTTCACCATATTCCTTGATTCAATGACACTGGTTTCTTGGCTGGTTCTAAACAAGATACTCTATTTCTCAGTTCTGGTCATTATCTTTGGCTGTCCTCATACTCTCCTTCTTCCTCTCTACCTACTGATATCCTCAGCTTTCTTAAAGTCCCAATTGGAAGTCTTCCTCAACCCTCTTAATTCTGGTGCCTTCCCTCAGTTAATTATCTTGTATATAGCTTGTTTTGTATAAATTTGTTTTTTGTCTCTCCCATTAAATTATAAGCTCCTTAAGATCAAGGACTATCTTTTACTCTTTTTTGCATCCTCAGTGCTTAGCATGGTTCCTTGCACAGGTGTAAGCACTTATTATATATCAGATGGTATACGGAGCACTACCTCCTATGTGCCAGACAACATGTGATGCAAAGAGAAGTGCAAGACAGTCCCTGACCTCAAGGAGCTTACAATTTAAGGGGAGAGACAATAAGCAAACAAATCTATATACAACAAACTATATACAAGATAAATAAACAATAATTAACAAAGAGAAGACACTGGATTAAGAAGATTGGGATAGATTTTAACTCAGGTCCTCCTGACTTCATACCAAACAATCTATCAACCGTGCCACCTAGCTGTCAAAAGCTGATGAACATATAGCACCTTGGAGTCTTCTCGTAGAATTCATCCTCTCTACCCACAGATAATTCAATTCCCTTATATACAGGCAAGTTATATACTATGTAAATGAAAGATGATCTTAGAGAGAGGCACACTATTCATGGATAGTGGAGAGAGTGTTGGGGGGTAGAACTGAGACAACAGAGAAAGGCCACTCTTGCAGAAGGGGCTGAGTCTTAAAGGAAATTAAACTGGGGGTAGAGAAGGAGAGACAGATATAGTTTCTCTGATGGAAGTGACTTACTCCCAAACAAAAGCAGTTACAGTCTGGGGTTTTTTGTTTTGTTTTGTTTTAAGTTTTTTCTCCCCAGTTACATGCAAACACAATTTTCAACATTTACTTCCAAAACCTTGAGTTCCAAATTCTCTTCCTCCCACCCCATTCCTTCTCATTGAAAAAGCAAGTTACTTGGTTCAGGTTAAAAATGTGTAGCCATGAAAAAAATTACGATAGTCATGTTGTAAAAGTAAACATAACCCACCCCACAAAAAAAAAAAGAGAAACCTAAAGAAAAATAAAGTGAAAAAAAAGTATGCTCTATCTTTCATTCTTTATCACAAGTCCTTCAGAGTTCTCTTGGGTCACAGCTTTGCTGAGAAAAGGTAGGTCATTCACAGGTGATCATCCAGCAATTTTACTGTTACTTTGTATAAGGTACATTTCCCACCACATCTGTTCATGTAAGTTTTTTTTTTATACTGAGAGCATCCTGTTCATCATTTCCCATAATAGAACAGCATTTCATCTCAATCACAAACCACAATTTGTTCAATCATTCCCCAGCTGTTGGGCATCCCCTTAATCTCCAGCTCCCCACCACCAGAAAAGAGCTGCTATAAATATCCCCAAATATTTAGATTCTTTTCTTCCCGTATAGGCATAGTTCCAAATAAACAGTTATAGTTTTAATGTTTTCTTTGATTCTTTGCTTTTTTACCTCTCAATCTCGCTTACCTAGTTGGCAGCTCAATAACCCAATAAGAATACCAAGTTGAATCTGGAGTCTGGAAGATCTGGGTTCAAATATAACCTCAGAAGCTGACTAGCTGTGTTACCCCCCCCAACATGAAATCACTAACTAATGTTTGCCTCAGTTCCCTCATCTGTAAAATAAGAATAATAATAATGCCTACCTTCTAGATTGCTGAGGATAATAAGAGATGATATTTGTAAAATGCTTTGCATTTAGACTTAAAGTCTAAATAAATGCTAGCTACCATTATCATCTCTATTCTGTTGTCAATTGCAGTTCTATTGATTTCTCCTTACACATAGACATGCACCCTGAAACATTTCTCATTTCTGTCCCTTCCTCCCTGATTTCACTAACACCACTCTAGCACAGAACTTCATTACCACCTAGGCTCCTAACAGATCATCTTATTTCAAATCATTCCTCCCTTTTCTTATTTATCCTTCCAGGGATACATATATTGTTAATAATTATTTAGGTCATATCCAATTCTTTGTGTGCCCATGGACCTTTGTTCATGGAGATTTCTTGACACTTCATGGAGTGTGGTTTTCCATTCCCTTCTCCAATGGCAAAAAAAAAAAAAGGTTAAGAGACATGCCCAAGGACACAAACTAGGCCATTTCTAAGTCTGGATTTGAATTTAGGTCCTGACTTCAAGGCCAGCATTCTATCAACTGTGCCACCAAAGACCATATCAATTCACTTCTTTCTTCAAAGAATCATCAGTGGCTCTCCACTGCCTATCCAATGATATAAAAGCCCTCTTCATTCTATTTCCACTCTCCCTTTCTCACCTAGTCTCATTACTCCTAGTTAGCTTCTAGCCAAATTGTCCCCCAAACATGCCTTACACTTATCATACCTGTTGGTCACTTTGTTTGGAAGTTTATTCATTTAACTCTCAAATTGAATTGCTTTCTCAAACCCAACTCAAATACCATCTTCTCCCTGTTATGAACACAGGGGAAATATTTGGTGAATTGAATTGCTTCTGTGCTGAAGAGTTAAATCTCAAAGCCAAGAGATCATGGATTTGGGGATTGACCATCCCTACATCAGTATCTAAATTCTCATTCTTCGGGCGGTTAGGTTGCACAGTGGATAGAGCACTGGCCTTGGAGTCAGGAGTACCTGGGTTCAAATCCGACCTCAGACACTTAATAATTACCTAGCCATGTGGCCTTAACCCCATTGCCTTGCAAAAATCTAAATAAATAAATAACTAAACAAACAAATAAATAAATAAATTCTCATTCTCCTTGACCCTGCCTCAAAGGAGAAGTTCAGAGACCCAGTATATTCTTTTATATGCAACTCCATCTGAGTAAATTTGAAAATGCCATTCCACCTACTTGAAAAGTAAATGTAAACACAGAGGAAGGGAAGGTGGAAGTTAAATATATTAACAAAACTGACAGTCATTCACCACATCCTGCTGCATGGATGGCTTTCTTCACTCCCAGAATAGGATTTAACACACACACACACACACACACACACACACACACACACACACACGGCTTAAGTCATATTTTTGTTGCCTTTTCAGCTGCTTCCTTTTATTGAGCTCAAAACAAATGAAGGACTGAACCAACTGTTTGAGTGGGGGACGGACAGTATGGAATGATTGTTAAAAGATGAAAAGAAAAAAAAAGAAGTTGGAGTGTTGGTTCCTTTGGGTAGGTAGAGAAGCCAAGCTATCAAACACTCATCTTAACTACTCAACGAGGCACAGAAAAGTCTAGAAAGAAAAGTTATTTTGAAAACTCTTACTGCTCCCTACTTTTAATCATACATCTTAGACTCAAGGTGTGTCCAGGAGTTTCTTAAATTGTTGACTCAATACAGGAAGTTGTCTCCCCTCAGGAGAAAGCATAACTATATAGACCTTCAAAGGCTAAGCAAACAAAGATAATAATACTTGAATTCTCTATGGAGCCTTTATTCTGGGGAACTTAATGTGTTTTACAAATACATCATCATTCCCTCTTCCTGAGTGGGGCAGAGATTGTAAATTTCCTCAAGGTCACCTAGGAATAGAAGTCAGGGTTTGGGACAGGAAGAGCAAGGCAATGGATTACATGCTTCCTCCCTCTTTCATTTTCTGTACTGGCTCATCTCTGGAGGTGATATCACTGAGAACATACCTGGCAGCCAGCCAGCTCTAGCCCCAAAGAGTGCCTCTCCTTGAGACCAAAATTCAAGATAAATACATCAGGTGCAGACCCATTTAAAGTCATTCACTATAGCTTGAATCCAGTGAGTTCATCCTTTTAGGTCTCCCTGGACCAAGGTGAGCAATGTCTCTGGCAACTTATGTCAGCTTCTTAGAGTCTTCTCAATTCTTCTGCTGGGAAACTGTGATGCATAGTGGACAGAGCAAGCCTCTATCAGGAAAACCTGCCTGCAAGTCCCACTTCTGACAAGTGACTGGGACAAATCATTTAACTTTTTAATGCTCTCAGGTCAAAGGTATTAAGATCTTTGAACCAGCATAAAATGTAATTGGGAAGTGCTTAACACACACACACACACACACACACACACACACACACACACACACACACACAAATATATAATACAACATATGTAATGTTAATTTGTAGTTTTCTTTGTCAGTATGTGGCCAGTAGGTATTTGAGTGCGACACCATTGATCGTAGGTAGCTCTCTCATCAGTCACTCAACAAGTATGGAAAATGATTCATACTGAACCTTTTTATTTGATGATGGCAGCTAGATAGCACAATGGATAGAGCACTGGCTTTGGAGTCAAGAGGATGGGAGTTTGACTCCAGACTCAGATGCTTGATTCCTAATAGCTGTGTAACCTTGGACAAGTCACTTAACTCTGCCTTGAATGCAGGGCCATCTCCAGGTACCCTGATTCACATCTGGGGCTACTAGACCCAAATGGCTCTGACAGAGAAAGTGAGACTGGTGACTTAGCATAGAATCCCCCTCATTCAAATTCAATTCATGGGCTTTTATGGCATCACCTCCCCTGATGTCATGGTCTTCTTAGAGAATGAAGGATAATTATCATATAATCATCACCATCATCACTATGTTCCAGACCCTGTGCTAAGTGTAATAGATACAAGTACAAAAAAAAATGAAATAATCTTTAACTGTCAAGGAATGTATGTTCTATTGAGTAAGACAATACATATATACAAATATATGGTATATTACATAGAAAGTACTGAGCTTGGAGTCAGGAAAACCTGATTTCAAATATGACCTCAAATCTGGCCTTCCAAGCTGTGTAGGCAAATCACTTAACCTATTTGATTCTTCAACTGTAAAATGATAATGATGTTTGTTCATTTTTGAAGAAGATCACAACATGGTACCATGACAAGCCTATGAATTAGATTTGAGGCGGGGGGGGGGGCTAGGTAGAGCCTCGATTTCTCCTCCAGAGCCATCTGGGATCAGTGGTCAGATATGAATCAGAACTACTGGAGATGGTCCTGGATGAAAAGCAATCAGGATTAAATGACTTATCCAAGGTCACACAGCTAGTAAGAGTCAAGTGTCTGAGACTGGATTAGAACTCCTGTCCTCTTTGACTCCAAGGTCAATATTTTATCCACTGTGCCACCTATGAGGGAAATAATGGTACAGAGTACCTCCAGCCTTGTTGTAAAGATTGTAAAGTGCTTAGATAGCAAAATGCCTGACAAATAGTACTCTTTAAAGCAACGTTAGCTAGTGTTACATATGGAATAAATATAAAGAGAATAAAAACATAATACAAAGTAGTTAAATGCAAATTAATTGGACAGAAGAGCATCAATAGTTAGGGGAAACCAGAAATGGTTATACTAGAAAGCTCTGCTTGAGGAAGGAAGGAGTTCTGCAAGGAACAAGAAGTGCATTCCATACATTCATTCATTCAAATACCTTTTATTAAGTGCCCACCATGGGTCAGTCCATGAATACAAAAAAGAGGTAAAAGATAGTGCCAACCTTCAAGGAGTTTAAAGGAAAAGACAAAAATGCAAACAAATAAATTCATCATAGACTAGGAGATAGGAAAGGAAGTGAGTCTTGCTTTATTCATTAACCACATTTCCTCCCAACTTTTATTCAAATGTCTAAAATGCAATCCTTTAGGAAAAAGAAATGGCTCAGCACAATAATCACAATACCTTTCAGAATCCTACCATTCACTTTAAGGATCATTTTTTGCCTTTGCCAGTGCCAAACTGGTTGGTTGTAATCTTAGGCTTCCCACTTAGCTCTCTCAAGAAAAATAATCCAAAGGTAATTGTATGATTAAGCCATAAGGTCTTTGTACACTCACATAAAGCTCACAGGTATTAAAAATTCATGCTAAGTCCTACTGCATTAGTTCTCAACAATTCCTCAGAACTTAAATTTGCCATAAACCATACTGGTTGTATGCCCAGAAGAAAACTGTACACTTAATAGTTATTCAATCAATGTAACTTGACTGATTTTGCTGTTGTCCTGGTTATTTATGAAAATATACAGGTTGGAAAAACTGCAGAGACTTTTCCCTCCTTTTCCTCAGAGAATTGTAGATCTAGAACTGGAAGATTTACCTAGTCTCTCATATCGTAAGAAAACTGAAACCTAGAGAGTTCTCATTTACTGGAAGTCAGAAGGACTGAAAGCATTAGAGGGGTTCTCTAATAATGGTCTTCAGACTGCGGACTCAATGTTCCTTCCATTGTACTTACTGCCTGTCTCTCCCTGGTTCATTATTAAATCTTAAAATATTAGAGTTAATTCATCTAATGAGTCCAAAAGAAAGAGAATAGAAGAATCCATCAATCAACATGCAGCCATCTCTTCCAGGTGGGATAGCTGGAAATACCATAGTGAACTCCACCTTGAATCTGAAACATACCTGAGTTCAAATCTGATCTTAGTCACTGGCAGGGTGACCCTGGACAAGTCACTTAACATTGTTTGCCTCAGTTTCCTCATCTGTAAAATGAGCAACAGAAGGAAATAGCAAAATTACTCCAATATCTTTGCCAAGAAAACCCCCCAAATGACTATACAACATCAATATTTCCTCCACCTGAGCTAAGCAAAGAAAGGCAAAAACCACAGTCCTTGCCCTAAAGGAGCTTACATTCTAATAGGGGAGATAAGAAGAAAATAATTTTGAGTGAGAGGGAAAGTAATCTTATAGGGAAAAGTTACAGCCCCTGAGGGTGGGGAGGTGGGGACCAGGAAAATCCTCCAATAAAAGGTTTGAGCTGTCTTGAAAAAGATTTGGAGAGGGAGATAATTTTTAAGTAATTGAAAGTGAGTGTTTACATTTCTGATTTCCTTTCAAGTTTCAGGTTTACATTTGAACTCTATTTAGCTCAAGGGGAAAGGGGAGGTAGATGGCCATAACAGTCAGAGAATCCCAGAATCACAGAGCTGAAAGGAAATTTAGAGGTCATCTAGTCTATTCCATACCTGAGGAGGAATTTCCTCTAAAAATAGTCCTTTGGTCTCTTCTTAAAAACCTAGTGAAGAACTTCTCCCCCCTTTCAAATCACTGATCCCTTAGCTTTAATCCTCAAGGAACTATTTTTACATGGAACCCAAAATCTGCCCCTTTTCAATTTCTATGGTTGCTTTGACTTCTACCTTATTAATCTAATCCCCTTTTCACATCTAAAATATTTGAAAACAACTCTGTCCCTTTCTCAGTCTTCTCAAAACTAAACTTAAGGAGGAGGAGGAAGAAAAAACTGGAGAAAGAAAAGGATGAGGAGTAGATTTTGTGTTTTAAGTGAAAGCCTCTCCCCAACTTTGTTGGCCATCCCCTCATTCTCCTGCTGACTACCATCTTCTACCAATGTGCCTCTCATCCAGTCATGCCCTCCCCATGCTCCAAGATTCAAAACTGGTTTATCTCCCAACTTTTTCATTAAAACTAATTCCCTCTAAGGGTCTTATATCAGGCTCTAATCTAAAGAAAACAGGTGATAATTTACACTGAAATATTGAATCAGCAACTTCTTAATCTATCACCTAAAATATTTGTGTCTTATAAAGGGATATCTAGATATGTCAGTACCTTAACCCAAAGCAATCCTCTGCAGTAATAGAATTCTAGGTACCGGGACTAGTTGGAGAAGAAATAGTTTGTGTCAGGGACTTTCTCAACAGACCTCCATTTTCTTCTCTAAAGGTAAGCTTGGCCCTGAATTCATGTCCTTGCCAGATTTTTTCCCCTTGCCAAGCCTTGCCAGAAAGTCACTTGAAATTCCATTTCCTATGTGGGTCTGCCAAGTTTGGGCAAGTGGAGAAAACTATGTGTTCCTTCACCTCTTCATTTTTAGCACTATTGACTCTTGCCACCCTGAGGAATGCTCTCTTCTATAAGCTCCTGTCCCTAGGCTGATATTTTCAGTAAGGCTGGAATGCTAAGACTAACAACCTTCACGCTGCCCTTGTTGACAGGACATTTATGGGTAGTTTACCTGAGCAAGAACAGGCAGTTCTGTTATTCTGCTGGAAACCTTGAAAACCAAAGTGGAAAATATAATGGCAATATCTTCATAAAATAAGAAAATACCTACTCACAATTTTTAAAAAATTAAAAGCCCCCAAATTAACAATGTTTGGCCTTCCCTTTCACTATCTAGTTTGCTTTCTTTTGGACAAGCTCCAAAATACTCATCATTGAAAACCTGTCAATTCAAATCAAACAAGCATCACTATCAATCCATTATACCTTCCATCTTTTGAAAGTAAATAACTCACAGATTCATATATTTAGAGCTGGGGAAGACCATCTAGTACACCCTTCCCACTTTGTAGAGGAGGAAAACCAAGAACAGATATTACAGTCAAGGAATTGGTCTAAAAATGACATAGGTTGTAAAAATCAGAGACAGAATTTGAATCTCTTACTTCAGAGCCAGTGGTCTTTTTAACACTTTCCATTAGTTTTAAATAAGAGGCCATTCATATGCCCAACCTGAATTTGGGCAGGGCCAAGAAGGAAGAAAGGAAGACTCTTGATATCCCTTCCTTCTGTATCTCCTAAGTTGGATGGGGACTGCCTGAACTATTAGACTACTATCTACAAGGTAAGGGTATCCTCTATAAAATAATCATAAAAATCTATATCAATGCATTTTTGTCCAGTATTATTTTGCTGTCATTATGTTGACAATGGAGTGAAGAGAGAATTTAGTCTGAAGATCCACCTCTGTGGTATAATTGACCCCAGGAAATCTAGTTTATTTAAGGTCTTAGATATCAAATTGGGTTTTTTTCCTGACTGTGATGTGAAAGAGCATTGGATTCAGAAACAGATGTGGGTTTGAATCACAGCTCTAACGACATACTCTCTGTCTGTATTCATTCCCTCCTCACCTCCTGCTTTTAGAATCCCTTACTTCCTTCAAAATTCAGTTCACCTTCTGTATAAAGACTTTTTTCATTTACTAGTGACTCATACCTCCCCACACACAAAACTACCTAGATTTGTAACAGGTTCTGGAACAACTATCCTAAACACCTATTGGCAGTAGCAGGTTAGTTTCTCAGGAGCAGGGCTAGATGCTTCTGTCCTTAGGGTTTGAGGTTCAAGAGGTAACCCTGAGAGGTTATTCTAGAACTGCAGCTAATAAGCACCCATTAGTCTGACTCCTCCATTCTCAATCACTTAATAACAATTAATCAAGAAGGCTTAATTAGACCTTAAAACCAGAAATTTACTGAAGTGGTATAGAAAGAACAGCTGTTACAAGTATACCCCCCCCCCCCAAAAAGGTTGAGATACACTTTCCCACAAGTACATACAGAATTTCAGAGAAAGTGAGCTCAAACTTAGAAAGAATATATGACAAAGGTGTAATACACAGGCCCTTGTTGGACAGAAAACCTTTTTTTTTCTTTTAGTGGAATTCTGATGATGTTTCCCTTGGGTGGTATTCTCAGCTCCTTATAATTGTCTTTCTTTAGACTCAACTAGATGGTCCACAATTCCCAGAATAGATATTGCCATTAGCTATTCTGAGAATACTGGTAGGATGCCAGTGGGGAAATCCAAAATCTTTTGACATTTTGAAGTTTATAAGGTCAACTTTTGGGGAGGCAGGGGAGGCTTCACTGGAATTGATCATTAGTATAGACTAGTCAGATACTCAAAAACTTGAGAGTCAAACTGGTTTACATTTTATTACAGTTCCGTAGGGTGTGACTGAGTCTTTTTAACTAATACAAAATTCAATCCCTAAATGGCATCATTTCATTTCATAAAATTACTTAAAACATTCTGTGCTTTTCTAACTTAAGTAATTATTTATTAACCATTTGTTTTCATGCCTTTGATTAATTGCATCAATAGAGGCACTCTCACCTGATACAATTTCCAAGCCTAAAAGGAGCCTGTGGATTCTACATGTAGTAGAGCTAGAATGACTTAGAAACCTGAATTCTGTATCTTAGAATGGACTTTAGGTTGG
Organism: Macrotis lagotis; assembly: GCF_037893015.1. Lineage (NCBI taxonomy): Eukaryota > Metazoa > Chordata > Mammalia > Peramelemorphia > Peramelidae > Macrotis > Macrotis lagotis. Next base: position 196,912,247 of record NC_133661.1, read on the forward strand.
GTGTTTTGTTATACTTAAAAAGCATCATTCTAAAAAGGAATCCATATCTACACTGAAATCAAAATTCCCTTGTGCTAAAAATAGTAACCAAAAAGTCTGAAATATGGGCAGCTAGGTGGTGCAGTGGATAGAGCACCAGCCTCAGACACCATTGCCTTGTTAAAAAAAAAAAACCACAAAAAGTCAGAAATATCTTTGGAAAGACCAATAAACTGAGTTTTCCAGAGTTCTTTTTTTTCTCTTCCTTAATACAAGAAAAGTGAGATAGAATTCTTTAGTATTTTCTTTAAATTGTATTTTTTTTATTTTAAGGCAATGGGGTTAAGAGTGACTTGCCCAAGGTCCTACAGCAAGACAATTATTAAATGTCTGAGGTCCCATTGAACTCTGGTCCTCCTGATTCCCAGGGTCAGTGCTCTATTCACTATGCTACCTAGCTGCCCCCCTTCTTTAGTATCCTTGAGGAAATACAACACCACTATAAGTATCAGAGTAGGATAAATACTCGATTAAGTAGAAATTTACTATTGCTGCTGTACAGTCATGTCTGACTCTTCAAGATCAGCATATCACCTGGAACAACCCTTTGAGTCTTGGTTTCTTCATTTCTATATTGTTTGGACAATGGGGGTAGGAGGTAGAATAAAAGTTGGAATGAAAAGAAGTTACAAAGTAGATTTCAAACTCAAATCTTAAAGTCATGTGGCCCTATCTCCTCACTTTACAGATGAGCATCTGAAGTTCAGACATATGAAGTAATTTTCCCAAGCTTGCACAGGCAGTAAATGACTATCAGGATTCAAGATTTAAACCCAGTTGCTTTGAATCCCAAAGCAGGATTCTCCCCCCCCCCCCCATGTAGTGGGAAGTCTCCCAAGGATGCTATAAGTAAAATACTCTGTAAACAGCAACACATTATATAATTTTTATGTTGGACCTGCTCTCACACATTCTACAATCCAATCCAAAAGTGACATTTTACTGTTATTCACAGATAGCACTTCATCTCTCATCTCCACACCTTTGCTCAGGCTATTCTTGATACCTGGAATGCCCTTCCTCCTCACCTCCAACTCTTAGAATCCCTGGTTCCCTTTAAAACTTAGCTGGTCAAGGGCAGCTTGGTAATAGGCACTGACCCTGTGAGTCAGGAGGACCTGAGTTCAAGTCCAGCCTCAGATACTTAATAATTACCAAAATGTTGCCCCCGATTTATTTCTTGGGTTTGGTTCTGCCCCCAACTCAGACTCAGGAATGCAGATTTGGAAAGAAAATAGAGATTTATTAAAGGAAATTATAGCATATTGAGAAAGTAACAGAAAATTTAAAAGGAGTTTAAAGGAGATCATGTGGATTGCTGATTGAATTGGCCAGGTCAGCTGGCCAGGGTTCAACAGGAGGCTGGAAAGTAAAAGAGACTGAGCCTCTCCCTCTGATCTCCTTAAATTCTCTCCCAGAGTCCATGGGAAGTGGGTGGTGACCTGGGAGTGACTCAGGTCCCTCATTGGAGATTTTGCCTCTTTGGGGAGGGGGTTTCTTTTGGGTGATCTTCCTGGACCTGTACTCCCTGGCTGCCCCATCAAAAAAAAAAAAAATGCAATCCAAATCAGGTTGCAGGTCAGGCCCTGAGGTGTAGAAGGACAAGGAAGATTCCCTTTAAGAAGCAAACAAAAGATTTACAAAGTTTGTCTCTAACTGATCTAATTACTCCCATGCGCAGGTTTTTCTGCATCAGTGTGACCTTGGGCAGGTCACTTAAGACCATTGCCATGCCCCCTAAAAAAAAAAACAAACTTAGCTGGTCTGACTTTTTGTCTAAGGACCTTCCTGATTTCCCCAATGTGAATGTTCCCTACTTAATAATTATCTTTTTTTTTTAGGTTTTTGCAAGGCAAATGGGGGTTAAGTGGCTTGTCCAAGGCCACACAGCTTATCAAGCGTCTGAGGCCGGATTTGAACTCAGGTACTCCTGACTCTAGGGCTGGTGCTCTATCAACTGTGCCACCTAGCCGCCCCAATAATTATCTTGCATTTGTGTTTTATTTTGTATATTCTTACTAATGCTTTTGTTATTTCCTTGAGAAAATGTGAATTCCAAGAAGAATTCATGACTCTGGGTTTGGCAGAAAGGAGGTCCTTAAATACACTGATCAACACAAAAAATTTTCTGAGAAAAAGCTGTTTCTACGATGAGCAGTGGAGATGGAACCAAGGAGGGACAAAGAAGAGAGGCAGATTAAGCAAGGTATTGCACCACTAAGGGCAAGTTAGATGGCAAGTGGATAGAGTACCAGGTCTGAAGTCAGGAAGAGAAGTTCAAAGCTGGTCTCATATACTTACTAGCTGTGTGACCCTAGGCAAGGCACTTAACATTATTTTAACCTCAGTTTCCTCATCTGTAAAATGAGTTAGAGAAGCAAATGACAAACCACTCCAGTACCTTATGCCTGGAAAACCTCCAATAGGGTCACAAAAAAGTCAAACACACCTGAAAAATGACAGAACAAAAAGTCTTAAGGAGTTACCGGCAGCACAAAGATTTTATAAATTTTTGCTCATGATCACACAGCCAGTGGGAGTCAGACCAGGACTTGAATTCAGGTTTTCCTGACCCAAGAGCAAATTTTTTTCCCATTTCTGTGAAAGTATGCAATATAATATTAGTAAATAAATATGAGACATGCTCATGAGTTATCTAAGTATGAAATATTATTTTAGTATGTGAAATGAAACATGCTATGAGTTACTTCTAAGATCATTTCTAGTTCTAAAAGTCTATGACTTTCTCACGTTTTATGTATTATTTTGTATCAAACAAAAGAAGTCAACCAAAGAAAATAGTTGTATCCCAAATAGGTCCCTTCTTGTAATGAGATTCACTCAGAGAAGACTTAAACTTTAAAAAGACCAGTGTCTTTCACTGCCTCCTGAACTACCACCAGTCTGTCTTGCCACTGGATTCTGATGACTCTAGAGGAGAGAGCTAGACTGATGACTTTGCACTGCTCTACCTCACTTCAATTCAATCCACTTGTAAATGGAGACATCATCTTCCTGAAGTCATTGGTTCTCTTTGAGAATGAAGGACAAATAACAATCACTCAGAGCGATGTAAATAAATCACAAAATAATGGGAGTTATGACATTGGTCTTTTGTTAAATCCATGTGTTAAAGAGAAATTTAGGCCTATGCAGTAAAGTGCTCACTTTTGAACTCACCTGCCTTATTTACTCCTTGGAGTACACAAGGTCATAGATTTAGAGCTAAAAAAAAGATTTTTGAGGAAAGGGAGGAGATTTTTTTAGCCCAATTCTCTTAGTGTATAGAAACTATACTGTAGATGATGAAACTAACTCTCAGAGAGATTAACTGATTTGCCCAAGGTGCCAATAAATGGCAGAGGTAGACTTTGAACCCAGAACCTCTATTTCAAGTACAACAACAACAATCTTTTTGTTGTACCATATAGCCTCTTTTAAAAGATTTATGAATAATTATATATATTTGCAAAAGATGTATTTACAATGTAGATATTCCCATCAAATTTTACTAACCTACTATCTTTTAGATTTTTAGACTATTATAACCCTTACCCCTTTTCTGAACTCCTTCTCCCTGTCCTCATCCCCCTCCCTTCCTCTTTCCCCTTTTCCTCCAAACTTGACCTCCCCCCAATCCCATCCTGCTGCTATGTCTTTTCATCCAATATGATTCTTAACTATGACCTCCCCTAGTTCCTTCATGGAAGGATCCCCCTAATGACTGAAGGTCTTCCCAGGAAGTCTTTTTACATATCCTGTTTACTAGTTGATCCTTGGACTGTTTTGTTTGTTTGTTCATCCTACCTTTCATTCCCATGAAACAAAGAAGCCACTGAAAGCACTGAAATAAAAATCATTCATTTGAAAGTGAGTCAGTTTAACTCTGTGTTAACAAATAGAATTAAATTTAGTGCAGTCAAGTTACTGTCCCTACTGAGAAGCAAAACTTTAGTATATTTAGTATATGTATGCCAGTAATGATACACTTAGTCTTACCAAGCAGGACCAGGAAATACATAAGGCAGGGAAGGGTTAACTTAGAATGGGAGAGTTTCTGATGCTGCTAACTCATTTCCTCTGATGGAAATCAATAGACTGTAGACTGCCATCAACAATATCATCAAGAAAATGCTCAGCAGACTGGCCACATGTTGGCTTCATATCCTTCCTACCCCACTAGAATAGCTGAGGGTGGTTTCAGAGCCAGGCTAGATCAATCTGATTAATGACAAGATATTTCTTTTCTTCTCTAGAGTGAGTTTCCGCTGTTTAAAAAAAAGGGTTTCCATTTGGAAGGCTTAAGCATAAATTAAGGACACATTGGATTTGCACTGCCAATGCAGGCATTTTGGCTTGCTTATCTGACTTCATATTTAAAATAATAATAATAATAATAGTAAGCATTCATAAAGTGCTTCAAAGTTTGTGAAGTACTTCACAAATATTATAGCATTTGATTCTCAAGTAGGTAAAATGTCAAGATATGTAAAATAATCGGGAAACTGAGGTAGCTAGTGGTTAAATGACTTGTCCAGGATCTCACAGCTAATAAGTATATGAAGCACTACTCTACCAGTTGCATCTATCAGAGCAAAAGATATTAAATATATATTTTTAAAATTAAAAATACCCTTTGATCCAGCAATATCACTACTGGGTCTATACCCTGAAGAGATTATGTAAAAGGGTAAAAACATCACCTGTACAAGAATGTTCATAGTAGCACTGTTTGTGGGGCAAAGAAAAATGGAAACCGAGGGAATGTCCATCAATTGGGGAATGGCTAACCAAGCTGTGTTATATGTATGTCATGGAACACTATTGTTCTATTAGAACCCAGGAGGGATGGGAATTCAGGCAAGCCTGGAAGGATTTGCATGAACTGATGCTGAGCAAGATGAGCAGAACCAGAAGAACATTGTACACCCTAACAGCAGCATGGGGGTGATTTAATGGACTTGCTCATACCAATAGGGCAACAATCAGGCACAATTTGGGGGTATCTGTGATGGAGAATGCCATCTATATCCTAAGAAAGAATTGTGGAACTTGAACAAAGACCAAGGACTATTACCTTTAATCTAAAAAAAAAAATCTTGTCATGTAATTCTGCTATATCTCATACTATATGTTTCTTCCTTAAGAATATGATTTCTCTCTCATCACATTTAACTTAGATCAATGTATGCTATGGAAATGATGTAAAGACTAACAAACTGTCTTCTGTGGGGTTGGGGGGAGGTAAGTGAAATTGGGGGGGGAAATTGTAAAATTCAAAATTCAAAATAAAAACAAAAAAAACAAAAAAACCTTAAAAAACTAAAACTAAAATAAATTTACTATCTTTTAGATTTTAGGTAAACCTCCATTTGCCTCAGTTTCTTCAGCTGAAATGGGGATGCTAATAATATCTACCCTGTAGGTTTATTATGAGAATCAAATGAAATTATATTACTAAAAAGTGCTTAGTGCAATATTTGGATAGCTAAATGGTACCATAATGCACAGTACCAGACCTGGCATCAGGAGGACTCATCTTGAGTTCATATCCAGCCTCAGATGTTTATTAGCTGTATGACTCCGGGGTAAATCATTTCACCCTGTTTGCCTCAGTTTCTTTATCTGCAAAATGAGTTGGAGAAGGAAATGACAAACCACTCTAGTGTCATTGCCAAGAAAACCCCAAATGGCATGATGAAGAGTTGAACATGACCGAAAAACAATTGAACAACAATAACAACGCAGTGTCCCTTATATCATTTATACTTCCCAGCCTGTTTTTTTCTCCTCTTTCCTTCCCAGAGAACAATCTTTTAGAATAAGAATGGGGTGGTGGTGGAGGGGGTTAACAGTTCAGCAACACTAATGGACACATCAAAAGTGTCTGCATTATTTGTAGTGATCTCCCCCTTTGCAAAGAGTGCCGAAAGGGTGCCTTCTTGTATCTCTTCTTCAGGACTGAGCTTGGTCATTTCATAGCAGTCAATTTCAATTCATTTGTCATTATTATTCTCTTCATTTCTATTGATATAATCACTCTATATAGTTTTCCTGGTTCCATTTCTTTGCTTCATATCAGTTCATATGACTAGTAAATTCTAGTAATCAATTTTCAAAGCTATAGTAATTCTTTATTCTTGGAATAGAAATAGAGCCCAAAGTCCTGACCAGTGCTTTAACTCTCTGATTTCTTACCTTAATTTTTTCAGTCACACCTGATTCTTCATGATTCCATTTGGGGTTTTCTTGGCAGAGATATTGGAGTAATTTGTCATTTCCTTCTCCAGTTCATTTTACAGATAAGGAAACTGAGGCAGAGTTAAATAACTTGCTCAAAGTCACATAGCTAGTAAGTGTCTGAAACCAGATTTGAATTTAGGTCTTTCTGACTCCATTGCTCTATTCACTGAGTCTACTTGGAACATTAAACATATATATGTATATATATATATATATATATATATATATATATATATATATAGGCAGAATCAAAATACCAATGTTTCATTATAATTATCCATTGGAATGCATCATTATTCAAAATTGCCAGATCTGTTCCTCTAATACCTATTTGGTGTTCTATTCTAGTTCTATAACTTTTTCACAATATCCTGATCACAATGATATGATTCTGGATTTGTAATCTGATGGTGCATCTGGGTCCCAACTGCATAATTTCTCCTCTACAGACTCACTGCCCCTGTCCCTAATTATACTTATCTTGGCAGTCATCAACTGTAACTAATGGGTGTCTAAATAAATATATGTATTTGAATGAGACAAAAAAAAAATCTAGTTTAAGCTTTTCATGGTGCTATTTAATTACCAATGAAGTTTTGACAAGTCACTTAAACTCTCAGGAACCCGATTTCCTCATCTTTAATATAAGGGGATTAGGTTAGAAGACCTCTAAAATACCTTTAGGTTTTTGATCTATGATCTGAAGTCTTAACAGAAGAACCAAAACACCAATTACCAAGTTTCTAGTTCAGAATGTTAGTTATTATGCCACTGTCCTCTAATTCAGGGCTTCCTCAATTGCCAACACTGGAAGGTTAAGTACCTAGAGGTGTTGTTTCTGCTATTTTCAAGATTCTAAAAGTAACCTTTAAAGAATTATCTCCCTCACACTTGTTCACAAGCCTCCATTGGTGAGTTTCCCTTTAACAATCAACCAGAAGACTCAGTTTTTCAGCAGAAGTATTAATTCAAATGAAATAGCAAAACCAATGGCTTCAAAGCATTTCCCTGAAACAAAGGGTATGAGTAGTCACAAACTTAAAGGGCAATGGTTGGTTATAAGGAATACATCCACAGCCACCTGGTCAAGAAAATTCCCAACTTTGGAATTACAGGACCTAGAGATTCTTTCTGCAGAGGATAGTCAGAAAGTTTGGGTGGCAGTGGAGATGGATAAGTTAGTTGCTCTACTGTTTGGTTGAAATGACACCATGCAAGGTATGGAATTCCCATTGGGCAGACATCAATTAATCTGGGCTTGCTCCTTGTAGGGTTTGGTTTTTCAGCTGGATATGGCTTAATTATGTCAAACAGGTAAATTGCCTGCCACTCTGACTCCTCACCATTAAAACTGATGCTGAACTTAACCAAGCAGGCCACCCTGTAATTGGACAGTTGCTATTTGACAATGGTGCATAGGCAGCTCAATCACTGGACTGCTACTGTCATTTGACCTATGGGCTCTTCTCAGGGTGCAGGTTGCTCTAGTTAATTTGCACTACTCCCTAATGGAGAGTTATTATCCATTGGTTTATCTGAGTAGTACTATGTTCCCTTCAGGTCAGGTAAGGTAGGAGGCAGAGTAGGTAGTATATGAGGCCTGGAGTCATGAAGACTTGAATTCAACTCCAGATCCCTACTAGCTATGTAACCCTGGGCAAGTCATTTAACTGTGTTTGTTTCAATTTCCTCATTTGCAAAATGATCTGGAGAATGAAATAGCAACCCACTCCAATATTTTTGCCAAGAAAACCCCAAATGGAGTCATGATTAAAAACAATTGAACAATAACAAAAATGATCTCTTTAGTTTAAATATTACACATTATTTGTATCTGGAGTACTGCAGAATTCCTTCAGGTAGGACAACAACCCTTTTCCTAGGAAAGACAGTAACTCATTCCCTTTGATTCCTTTAGAACCTCAACTTTAGGTTATTTGTCATCTCCAAGTTGAAGTAAGAGAGGTTTAGCCATTCCTTTCCTCAGCAAGGTAAGTGAGTCTTGCCTTGAATTCAGATAGATTCAGTTCCCAAAATCTTTTGGAGGATCTTCATACAGATAAATGAGCAGTTGAAGGGTCCAGTGACTAACATGCTGGGCCTGGAGTTAGGGAGACTTATTTTCCTGAGTTCAAATGTAGCCTTAAACCCTTACTAACTGTGTGTCCCTGTGCAAATCACTGAACCTTGCTTGCCTCAGTTTCCTCATCTAGAAAATGAGCTGGAGAATCAAATGACCAAATCAAATCATTTCTGTGTCTTTGAGAAGGAAACCCCAATGGGAACATAAAGAATTTATGTGACTGAAAAAACTGAACAACAACAAATGCAGTTAAAAGTCTGGGGATAAAGATGTGAATGCACTGCAGGAAATTTAAAGACTAATTGACTTCTTCATATACAATTCAAGCCTCAAACACTTTATAATTCATCCTTCAAAATGAGGAATATCTATTTTTTTCATTGAAAGTATTTCCCCTTTATATTATAATATCCAGGTCTTAAACTTTTGCTAAAATCTTATGGCAAACATCTGATAATATATATTGACCTCATTCAAAATCTGACTGTATCAAGGTGGCTAGGTGATGCAGTAGATAGAGCACTGGCCCTGGAGTCAGGAGTACCTGAGTTCAAATCTGGTCTCAGACACTCAATAATTACCTAACTGTGTGGCCTTAGGCAAGCCACTTAATTCCACTGCCTTGCAAAAAAAAATCCTACTGTATCTACTCTAAGCTTATGGGATCACTGATCTAGACTTAGAAGGAACCTTTGAAGTCATCTATTCTGACAACTCTCCTCATTTTACAGTTATGGAAACTGAGCCTCATGCCCAATGTAATTTAGATAGCAAGAAACTGAGGAAGGATATAATCATAGGACTCTGGATTTTGAACTAGAAGGGACCATAGAGTCCATTGGTTCCTTTATTTTACAGATGAAGAAACTGAGATATAAAAATGTGACTGCCCATGTCTAAAGTATGATTTGAACTTGGTAGTTTACTGACCAGTAAATATCTAAGTTATGATTTGAACTCAGGTCTAACTATAAACTCCTTGCTATATTTAATATACATACTGCTTCTCCCCCACTCCCAAAAAATTATTGACAGGGATAGCTATATTTGAACCAGCTAAACTCTTTTGGCCTGAGACCAGCCAGGAAGCTTGTGCTCCTTCCTTTAGCCTGACTCTGCTTATGAATTGGTACTTTTAACCCCCTGGAAAAGCAGGTCATTGATGTCACCCAGAGTCAATAAAAATGAGCATTTCCTTTTATGGAAATACTAACCGTTTGGAGATCAGTAAAATCTATAATGTAACCCCAGTTTATCAAACCCTCACAAGGAATTCAGTCAGATGTCAGACAAATTCAAGAGATAGCAGGGGGAGGGGGGGGAAATGCTTTGAAGAGGAGGAAGCTCAATCCTTAATTGCAAACCATAGTAATTTTTCAAAGAATCATAGGATCCTAAGGGGTCATCTAAAAGAAACTTCCTTATTTTTCAGACTGAGTATCACAGAAGGAGAGTAGATTGTCCAATGTTGCACAGTCCTAAATCAAAGAATCAGGATTTAAAACATGTTCTCTAACTCTAAATCTAGTTGTCCATCCACTACACTGCATCATCTTCCACAAGCAGATTGTAAGATTAAGATCATGGCTACTTTGCAGCCTGTGAGTTAGGACATTTGGACTGGTATTACTAGGGTCATTTGCAGTACATCCATCACGTGACAGCTTAATTCACAGCAATATTCTGTGGTATAGTCACATTCTTCCCATTTCTATCAGAGCCTTATCTATCTAGCCCACATCTAACATTTCCTTACAAATCAAACTTATTCTTGAAAACAGAAGTAAATCAATTGCTTCTGTCTTTCAGACTTTCCTATTCCTTCCCTGGTCAAGAAGAACCTAGTACAATGGCAGGTGACTCTAGAATATCATTGCACAAACTTTTCTGATCCAATACACCTATGAACTGGAATTTACCAGGACCCACTGGGAAGCTGTAGGTCTGGAGAGAAAGGGAATAGAAGAGAGGCAGAGAATGTTCTTTCTTCTATACCCCACTTCAATTATTCACCTTTAAAACCCCAGTCTCATTCCCTATCCTACTAAATAGGAGTATGTGTGCATCATCTTCCTTCCCCTCTCTTATATCCTTATTCCATCAAATAAGACTTATAAATAATCTGCAATTTGCATGACACTGTATTTATAAAATCTAATTAGAGAAAATAGAATTAGGTGAGAAACTGTAAGGGATTTTTAGAAGTGATGTAGTTCAATTCAAATTGTATAGTTGAGGAAGATGAAGTCCAAAGAGGTAGTAATTTGCCCAAGATCATATCTAGACAATTGGATAGTACAGTGGATAGTGTTGGATGGGGATACAAGGGAGGTCTGGATTCAAATTCAGTTTTAGAGATCATAGAGGGAATTTTTGCAAGGGGATCACTACTACTCCAACTGTGACTTTAATTCTGAGGCTGCCTCATTTTTTTCTTCTGTAAAATGGGAATAATAGAACCTATAAACTCCCAAGTTTGTTGTGAATATAAACTGAGATATTTCTAAAATTCTTTATAAGTCTTAAAGCATTATATGAATGCAAACGATTGTTATTTATTAATAGTAGTAATACAGAGATGACATACACAGAAAGTTAATATTAACATGAATTAAAGAATTAACTAATAAGAGATGTCATGTGACCATGATATATGTGTCTGTGTATGTGTAAGTGGGTTGGGAAGCATGAGAGAGAACTGGAAGTTCAGGAAGAAAAGAAAATATAATAGTGTCAAGAAGTACATAGTAGGAATACAGTGCAAACCTAATTGAGATTAGAAAACATAAATTTAGAGTGACCATCAATTAATGACTTCACTTATGACCACTGCTTTGCTCATTAATAGCAACTGAGAAGATCACATATTTGTATGTTACTGGAGTGAGAAAAACAAAGAAGTAAGGGATTCAAAGGAGGAGGGGAGCAAATTACAGGAAAAAACTGTGAAAGGAATGAAAATGAAGTCAGAACAGAGATGATGGACTAGAGCAATGGATCAAAGGATGACATATTCTCCTTAAGACTGGTTTAGAAGACTATAGATCAGGAGATGATGGTGGGAGGAAAGGGAGTAATTTCAATTTTACAATTCAAGATCAGAGAGGGGCTGTTTGATAAGGTGATGGTTACCATTTCAGTCCTGATTTCTACCCTGAAGGTGAAAAACTGTTAGAGGGAAGTGAAGAAAACTCAGATGTCATGGTTTGCCAAAATGATTAATGTTCATAATGCTCAAACTATACATTGTCAGGGGAAATTGTGCCTAAACAATTAAATCAATCAACAAACATTTATTTAGTTCCTAATAGTCATTGCTATAGCCACTGGGGATTAAAATACAAAGAATGAAATAAACCCTACTTTCAAGGAGTTTACATTCTACCAGGATGGTGACAAGTATATATACACACATATGTGTATATAAATATAGACATATGTACTTATATATATATATATATATATATACACATATACAGATTTCATATATATATGTGTGTGTATAAATATATATACATATATATATATATATATATACACACACATATATATGGAATAAATACAAATAATTCTTCTCTTCAACTATCTTCTCATCCTAGAGAAATCTCTACCATGAGGGTTCATCTCGTTCTTCTTATGGGTGAATATTTGTTCAGACCACTACTGAGAAATGGAGGCTGTCCAAAGGATGCTTCACTTTCTTTATGATTCTTTTCTCTAGCTTCTTCCTCTCCACCTTCTCAACAATTTTATTGGTCCCAGATCAAGTACTTTCCCCCTCCCCTTTCTAGCTCACCTCTGAGCTATTAGAATGGAATTTCCATATGAGAGAAGTAAAATCTGTCTTGTTTGTTTATATACCCAACACTCAGCAGAGTGCTTGGAACCCTTGCTTTATCTGTCATCTATCTATCCATATCTTTCTATTTTTCTTTCTCTCCCTCTCCCCCTTCCTCCCTCTTTAAAAAAAAAAAAAGCCCAGATCAACGTAATTTGTTAATTTATTTCTCCACAGTGTCCTCACCCTCCTTGGAAGCCAGGCACCCTGGGTTCTATTCCTAGTCCCAGTCACTGACTTGCAATGTAATTTAGGACAATTTACTTTTTAACACATAGTCTCAAATTTCTCATCTCTCATGGGAGGAGTATGTAAAGGTATCTTGAGAGAGTACAGAGAGAATGGGTCTGAAGGCTGGATAAGGACCATAATTGGTGGCATGATCCCATAGAAGTAATTTACTTGGCACCTCCAAGAAGATCTTGAAGACTATAGTTGCAAAACTGTTGCCTATCTACCTTAGAAGAGGGCAATAGGGGGTGGCTAGGTGGCGCAGCGGATAAAGCACTGGCCCTGGAGTCAGGAGTACCTGGGTTCAAATCCGGTCTCAGACACTTAATAATTACCTAGCTGTGTGGCCTTGGGCAAGCCACTTAGCCCCATTTGCCTTGCAAAAAATAAAAAAAAAACCTAATAAAAAAATAAAAAAGGAGAGGGCAATAGGGGCTCTTAACCTGAAATCTATGGAACATTGTTTTGAAAAATATTTTGATAATTGTATTGCAATATACTTTTTTTAAAGGTTTTTGCAAGACAAAATGGGGTTAAGTGGCTTGCCCAAGACCACACAGCTAGGTAATTACTAAGTGTCTGAAACTGGATTTGAACCCAGGTACTCCTGACTCCAGGGCCAGTGCTTTATCCGCTGTGCCACCTAGCTGCCCCCAATATACTTGATTTCTTTTGTAATCCTATGTATTTTATTTTAAGCATTTAAAATATGATTTTGAGAATGGGTCCGTAGGCTCCACCAAACACATAACAAAAAGGGTTCTGGGAGAAAATACACTCCAATCCCTATACTGATGAGAGAGAGAGAGAGAGAGAGAGAGAGAGAGAGAGAGAGAGAGAGAGAGAGAGAGAGAGAGAGAGAGAGAGAGAGAGAAGGGGGAAAGAGGAGAGAGTGACACCCACACAACAATGATTTGTTTTTGTCTATGTTTTTCTTCCCAGTGAAAGTCCTAGAGCAAGGGAAATAACACCTATATAAAATATGCATAAGAAAAGGAGGAAGCAAAACAAAATTTATCTCTGAATGTACCTTAGGAAAAGGTTTTAAGACCAGTTGCCCAAGATTATGGGGAAATTGGGAAGAGAGTGGGTGCTCAATAACCATAAAGATTTTTAGAAGTTCTAAATAAAAGGAAAGAAAAAAAGAGGAAGAACAAAGAATGAGGATCTTGGGGTAAAAGACTTGCTGGGAGGGCAAAAATGTTGCAGTTAAGAGTCTTTAGAGGCAAGAAGAGGAAGACATTAAGAGGCAGGAAAGATGGGAAAAAGGACAAACAAAGGAAGTTGAATGTAGTATTTATAGAAAATGGATATGCAATCAGTGGGGTGTTTTTGGAGATTTTCTCTGGTTTATTTGGTATGGGAAAAAGAATTGCAAATACGTAAAATGTGCATGTGTAAATACTTTCTAAATTAAAATAATCTTTGTGAGCAACTGATATTTCCATTTTCATCTCTCAGGACTACTTCTCACTCTCCAGACGCCTTTTAACCATCACTCTGAGCAGTGTTCTTATTCTGGAAGATGCCTTCACCATTATAGCCTTCTCAGCTTGAAGATTCCTTCATCCTTGTTTCCCCTTTCTCTAATTGGTTGGTTTCTCCAAGTACCTCTGTTTTAAGAAAAAATGTTCAGTTACTAGATAGTGGAGTTATCAAAGACACAGGGAAGTTTAAAGGAAGATCAGGTTTGAGTAAAAGAGATGACAAGTCCAGTTAGTGGGACATCTATGTGGAGATGCAGATTGCACATTCAGTGGGAAAGAATACTGCAACTCCTGGAGTTCTTTTCTGTATTACTCCTCTTCTCAAGAATCATTAATAATCTCAGTGTATACTCTAGATTAGAATAAAGCATCAACTCCTTATGTTTGCATTTAAAGACCTTCAACTCCAACCTCTATCTTTCATATCTTTCATTTAAAAAAAGTTTTTATTGATGTTACAAAAAAAAATGACTATTCACTCTTCTCAATTTTCTCTTATAGGCACTAGTGCAATGTTGGCAAAGTTGTGGATTGAATCAGTTGTTCTGAACAGCAATTTGGAACTGTGATCAAAGAATCCTTTGATCCTGCAATACCACTACTAGGTAGGTCTGTATCCCCAAAGAGATCATAAAAAAGGGAAAAGGACCTATATGTACAAAAATTATTTATAATAGCTCTTTTTAAGGTGACAAAGAAATTGAGAAGATACTTGTCAATTGGGGGAATGGTGAAACAGGGATCAAGAAGTGATATGAGTTACCTGAGTTTCCCCCAATTTCCCTCAGAACGTTTAAACTAAACCTTTAATTAGAATTTGGGGAGTGACAGAATTCATAAAAAGATGGGGTGGAACAATGTTCCAGCTTAAGATAACTTAGAAAAACTCCAGGAAAGTTTCTGTCTCACTTGGGTGTGCAATCCAGTGCAGATAGTGTCCCAGGCAAGCCAGCAGGAAGTTCTTAGGCACAGCACAGACTGAGGGGGAGGCCCCTCAGTCCAGACTCAGCAGACTAGTGGCATAGAAGGTCAGCTGTATTGCCTCCTCCAAGTTGTAAGCCATGGAACACAGCAGATGTGACTGTGGGTTTAGCATGGACCTGAGGTCCCTGCATGGAAAGTCAGTGATCATGCCCTCCGATCCCTAGTATAAGAAGCCTGGGACAGACCCTCCAGTACCCTAAGAGTAGAGCTCAGCTTTTAAAGTCATATAGGCTAAAGAATGAAAAAAAACAACAACTCTGAATGTAGAAAAACTGCTATGGTGAAAGGGGAAGTTCAAAACACAAACTTAGAAGAGGACAAAGTCAAAATTCCTACATGTGAAGTCTCAAAGGGGAATATGAACTGGTCTCAAGTCCCAAAAAATTCTCTTGGAAGAGCTCAAAAAGGATTATTTATTTAAGGCTATGGGATTAAGTGACTTGCCCAAGGTCACACAACTAGGCAATTATTTTTTTGAATTATAAAGATTTTATTTATTTTGAGTTCTTACAATTTTCTCCTAATCTTACTTCCCTCCCCCCACCCCCCACAGAAGGTAATTTGCCAGTCTTTACATTGTTTCCAATGCTATACATTGATCCCAAATTGAATGTGATGAGAAACCATATCCTTAAGGAAGAAACATAAAGTATAAGAGATACCAAGATCAGAAAACAAGATATCAGGGGGTTTTTTTCCTAAATTAAAGGTAATAGTCCTTTGGTCTTTGTTCAAACTCCCACAATTTTTTTCCTCTGGATACAGATAGCTATTCTCCATTGCAGACAGCCCCAAATTGTCCCCTGATTGTTACACTGATGGAATGAGCAAGTCCATCAAGGTTGATCATCATCCCCATGTTGCCTGTTAGGGTGTACAATGGCTTTCTGGTTCTGCTCATCTCAGTCAACATCAGTTTCATGCAAATCCTTCCAGACTTCCCTGAATTCCCATTCCTCCTGGTTTCTAATAAAGAAATAGTGCTCCATGACATACATATATCACAGTTTGCTAAGCCATTCCCCAGTTGAAGGACATTTACTTGATTTCCAATTGTTTGCCACCACAAACAGGGACTGCTATGAATATTTTTTGTACAAGTTATGTTTTTACTCTTTTTTCATCATCTCTTCAGGGTATATACCCAGTAGTAGTATTGTTGGATCAAAGGGTATGCACATTTTTGTTGCCCTTTGGGCATAGTTCCAAATTGCTTTCCAGGAAAGGTTGGAAGAGTTCACAACAGCTAGGCAATTATTCAATGACTGAGTCTGGATTTGAACTCAGGTCCTCCTGGACTCCAGGGCTGGTGCTCTATCCACTGCACCACCTACCTGCCCCCTCAAAAAGGATTTTTAAAATCAAATAAGAAAAGTAGAAGAAATAATGGAAAAAGAAATGAGAGTTTATACAGGAAAAATTATTAAAATGGAACCAACAGTTTAGAAAAGGAAACATAAGAATTGACTGAAGAAAGCAGCTCTTTGAAAAATAGAAATGACCAAATGGTGAAAAAAAATCCACTGAAGAAAATATTTTTAAAAGCAGAAGTGATCAAATGGAAAAAGGAGGTATAATGAAGAAAATAATTACTTAAAAATTAGAATTTGGTTAGTGGGAAACTAATGACTTTATGAGACATAAAGAGTCAGTCATACAAAGCAAAAGAATGAAAAAAAATAGAAGAAAAGGTAAAATGCTTCATTGGAGAAAAAGCTGACCTATAAAATAAGCCCAGAAGAGATAATTTAAGAATTATTGTACACATGATTAAAATGGAAATAAGTTTAATATAATTGTATATATATAATCTGTATCAGATTATTCACTGTCAAGAGGAAGGGGAGAAGGAAGGGAAAGAGAGAGAAAAATGTAAAACTCAAAATCTTACAAAAAAAGATTGTTGAAATCTATTTTTAAGTGTAATTGAGAAAAATAAAGAAAAAATTACATAAGAAATAAAAAGAAGAATTTTGGGTCTACCATGATTAAAAAAAAAACCCTAGTCAGCATCTTTCAAGGAATAAAAAAAGGAGAAAACTGCCCTCATTTCCTAGAATGGGGGGGGGGAGGAGTAGTCATTGAAAGAATAAACCAATCATCTCCTGAAAGAAATTCCCCAAAGTGAAAACTCCAAGGAATACTGTAACCAAATTCCAGAATTATCAGGTCAGGGAGTAACTACTGCAAGTAGCTACAAAGAAACAATTCAAGTGTCAGGGAGTCACAATCATTATTACACAGGATTTTGCAGCTTCTCTATTAAAGGATTAGAGAGCTTGGAATATGATATTCCAGAAAGCAAAGGAATTTATATTACTACCAAGGATCAACTACCCAGTAAAATTGAGCATGATCTTTCAGGAGGAAAAAATGGTCGTTCAAAGAAACAGGGGACTTTTAAACTTTCCTCAAAGAGCTGAACAGAAGATTCAGTCTTCAAATACAAGACCCAAGAAAAGCATAAGAAGGCAAATGGAAGGAAAAACATGTTATTCAATAAGATTAAACTACATAATCCCTAAATGGGAAGATGATACTTCCCTAGTACATCAATTAAAAGGTGTCAACATAGACAGAGATGGACAGTATAAGCTGTCATTGATGTGAAGATTATTATTCATGAAGAGTACCAAAAAACCTATTATAGTAGAGGGGAAAGAAGGGAAGGGGTGAGCATTGTTTGAGACTTACTCTCATCAGATGTGACTCAAAAAGGAATAACATACACATTCAGTTGTGTGTATAAAAATTTATCTTGCCCTATAGGGAAATAGGAGAGGAAAGGAGGGGGAAAAAAGGGAGGGAAGGCTGAAAGAAAGAAGGCTGTGGCCAGAAGCAAAAAACTGATGATGAAAGTCAGGGTATAAATTGGAGAAAATAGGATGGAAGAAAATACTCGGATGGTAATTATAACTGTGAATATGAATAGAATGAACTCTCCCATAAAATGAAAGATAATAGCAAAATGCATTAAAAACCAGGATCCTACAATCTGTAGTTTACAAGAAACACATTTGAAGCAGATAGACACAGAGTAAAGGTAAATCGCTGGAACAAAAGTGCATGCTTCAGCTGAAGTTAAAAAAAATAAAAGCAGGGGTAGCAATCATGATCTCAGACAAAGCAAAAACAAAAATAGATCTAACTAAAAGAGACAAGGAAGCCAAGAGATAATGTTGCTAAAAGATATCATAGACAATGAAGTAACATCAGTACTAATTTATACTAAATATATAAGCACCAAATAGTAAAGCATTCAACGTCTTAAGAGGAATAGTTAAGTGAGTTACAGCAAAACATAGACAGCAAAAACTGGTTTGGGGGGGACCTCAATCTTCTTCACTCAGAACTAAATAAATATAACCCCAAAATAAACATGAAGAAAGTTAAGAAGGTAAATAAAATCTTAGAAAATTTAGATATGATAGACTTCTAGAGAAAACTGAATGGGGACAGAAAAAATAGATAAGAATTCACTATTTGACAAAAATTGTTGGGAAAATTGAAAAATAGTATGGTAAAAACTAAGCATAGACCCATATCTCACACCCTATACTAAAATAAGGTCAAAATGGGTGCAGTATTTAGACATAAAGGACAATGCCATAGACCAGTTTACAGATGAAGAAAGACTTTATCTGTGGGATCTGAGAAAAGGGGAGAAATTCATGACCCATTTTTTTTTAGGGTTTTTTTTTTTGCAAGGCAAATGGGGTTAAGCAGCTTGTCCAAGGCCACACAGCTAGGTAATTATTAAGTGTCTGAGACCGGATTTGAACCCAGGTACTCCTGACCCCAAGGCTGGTGCTTTATCCACTATGCCACCTAGCTGCCCCAACAATTTTCTTTTTCTTTTTTTTAAGAAAGATTTTATTTATTTATTTTGAGTTTTACAATTTTTCCCCTATTCTTGTTGTTTCCCTCCCCGCATCCTCCACAGAAGGCATTCTGTTGGTGTTTACATAGGTTCCATGTTATACATTGATCTCGGTTGAATGTGATGAGAGAGAAATCATATCCTTAAGGAAGAAAAATAAAGTATGAGATAGTAAAATTACATAAGAATATATATAATGCTTTTTTTTCCCTAATTTGACAATAATAGTCTTTGGTCTTTGTTCAAAGTCCATAATTCTTTCTCTGGATATAGATGGTATTCTCCATTGCAGATAGCTCAAAATTGTCCCTGGTTATTGCACTGAAGGGATGAACAAGTCCATTAGGGTTGATCATCACTCCCATGTTACTGTTAGGGTGTACAATGTTTTTCTGGTTCTGCTCATCTTGCTCAACATCAGTTCATGCAAATCTTTCCAGGCTTCGCTGAATTCCCATCCCTCCTGGTTTCTAATAGAATAGTGTTCCATGACATACATATGCCACAGTTTGTTAAATCATTCCCCAATTGAAGGACATTTGCTTAATTTCCAGTTTTTTGTCACCACAAACAGGACTGCTGTGAATATTTTTGTACATGTTTTTACCCTTTTTTTTTATCATCTCTTCAGGGTATAGACCCAGTAGTGGTATTGCTGGGTCAAAGGGTATGCACATTTTTGCTGCCCTTTGGGCATACTCCCAAATTGCTCTCCAGAAAGGCTAGATGAGTTCACAGCTCCACCAACAGTGTATTAGTGTCCCAGATTTACTGCCTACCTTCCAACATTGATCATTGTCCTTTTTGGTCATATTGGCCAGTCTGAGAGGTGTGAGATGGTATCTCAGAGATGCCTTAAATTACATTTCTCGAATAAGTAATGATTTGGAGCAATTTTTTCATGACTATGGATTGCTTTGATTACCTCAGCTGTAAATTGCCTTTGTATATCCTTTGACCATTTGTCAAATGGGGAATGGCTTGTTTTTTTGAAAATTTGACTCAGTTCTTGGCATATTTTAGAAATAAGTCCTTTGTCAGAAACACTAGTTACAAAAATTGTTTCCCAATTTACTACTTTTCTTTTGATTTTGGTTACAGTGGTTTTGTCTGTGCAAAAGTTTTTTTAATTTAATGTAGTCAAAATTATCTAGTTTGTTTTGAATGATATTTTCTATCTCTTCCTTGGTCATAAACTGTTTCCCTTTCCATAGATCTGACAGGTAAACTACTCCTTGATCTTCTAGTTTGCTTATAATATTGCTTTTTAAATGTCTAAATCCTGTATCCATTTGGATCTTATCTCGGTATAGGGTGTGAGGTATTGGTCTAATCTAAGTTTCTTCCATACTGACTTCCAATTTTCCCAATAGATTTTATCAAAGAGAGAGTTTTTATCTCAATAGCTAGACTCTTTGGGTTTATCAAACAGTAGATTACTATAATCACAATTCCTGCTATTGCACCTAGTCTATTCTACTGATCTACCACTCTGTTTCTTTAGCCAATACCAGATAGTTTTGATGACTAATGCTTTATAATATAATTTTAGATCTGATAGGGCTAAGCTACCTTCTTTTGCGCTTTTTTTTTCATTAAATTCCTGGAGATTCTTGACTTTTTATTTCTCCATATGAATTTACTTACAATCTTTTCTAATTCATTAAAGTAATTTTTTGGAATTTTGATTGTCAGGGCACTAAACAAGTAGTTTAATGTTGGTAGAATTGTCATTTTTTAAAATTATATTTGCTTGACCTATCCAAGAGTTGTTGATATTTGCCCAGTTATTTAAGTCTGATTTTATTTGTGTGAGAAGTGTTTTGTAATTGTTTTCAAAAAGTTTCTGAGGGGTGGCTAGGTGGCTCAGTGGATAGAGCACTGGCCCTGGAGTCAGAAGTACCAGAGTTCAAATCCAACCTCAGACACTTAATAAAAAAAAAAAGTTTCTGAGTCCGCCTTGACAGGTAGACTCCCAGGTATTTTATATTGTCTGAAGTTACTTTGAATGGGATTTCTCTTTCTAGTTCTTTCTACTGCATCTTGCTAGTCATATATAGAAATGTTGAGGATTTATGAGAGTTTATTTTATATCCTGTAGTTTTGCAAAAGTTGCTAATTATTTCTAGTAGTTTTTTAGATGATCTTTTGGGATTCTCTGGGTATACTATCATGTCATCTGCAAAAAGTGAGAGTTTTGTCTCTTCCTTCCCTATTCTAATTCCTTTGATTTGTTTTTCTTCTCTTATTGCTGAAGCTAACATTTCTAATACGATATTGAATAGTAGTGGTGATAATGGGCATCCTGTTTCACCCCATCTTATTGGGAATGCCTTTAGCCTATCCCCACTGCATATAATGCTTTGGGGGTTTTTTTGTTTTGTTTTGTTTTGTTTTAGGTTTTTGCTAGGCAATGGGGTTAAGTGGCTTACCCAAGGCCACACAGCTAGGTAATTACTAAGTGTCTAAGGCCGGATTTGAACTCAGGTACTCCTGACTCCAGGGTCGGTGCTCTATTCACTGCACCACCTAGCCGCCCCCATATAATGCTTGTTGATGGTTTCAGATAGATACTGCTTATTATTCTAAGGAACAATCCATTTATTCCTACACTTTCTAGTGTTTTTAATGGGAATGGGTGCTATATTTTATCAAAAACTTTTTCAGCATCCACTGATATAATCATATGATTTCTGATAGGTTTGTTGTTGATATAATTAATTATACTGACAATTTTTCTAATATTGAACCAACCCTGCATTCCTGGGATAAATTAAAAGTAAGAAAACTTAAACTAATAAAATTAAGAACTGATTTTATGAAAAGACCAATAAAATAGATAAGACTTTGATAATTTGATTTCAAAAAGAAAAACCAATACCTAGTATCAAAAATGAAAGGGGTTAATTCGCCACCAATCAAGAGGAAATTAAAGGAATAATTCAGAGCTATCTTGCCCAAATGTTTGTCAATAAATCTGACATTCTAAAAGAAACTGATGAATGTTTGTAAAATTTTAAATTGCCCACATTAACAGAAGAGGAAATAAAATACTTAACCCCATTTTGGGAAAAAAAAAAGTCATCAATGAACTCCCTAAGAAATATCTGCAGGGTCATATGGATTTACAAATGAATTCTACCAAACATATAAGGATAATTAATTCTTCGATTTTTCTTTTTAACTTCCAGTTCTAGTACAGTCTGTGGCACATAATAGGTGTTAGTATATATTTATTAGATGATTAATAAGAAGCCTTAATCTCAGTAGTTGATGTGTTCATGTATATATTTAAGACAAGACTACAATTTTTGATTTCCCCTATGTCTAGCTCATTTTATCTGTTTCTATTATCTATTCTGTTTTTTAAATAAGTACTAAATAGTTTTTATGATTATTGCTTTATAATTTGAGAACTCATAATGCTAGATGAATATTTTTTACCACTAATTCCTTGGAAATTCTTGAACTTTTGTTTCTCATTTTAATTTTGTTAATAATTTGTCTGGTTCTATTAACTAGTCCCTCTGTGGTTGATTGGTACCATGCAAAATCTTAAGTTAATTTAGATAATACAATTTAATAATAATTAATAATTAATTATTAGTATACCCCAGTGAACAATGTTTATATCCTCAATTGTTCATCTATTTTTATTTCTGTAAATTGTTCTTTAATTTTATCTGAAAAAGTCATGAGCACTTTTTCAGTAGGTCAACTCCTACATCTTTTTTTTTGAACAATTACTTTGAATAGAATTTCTTTTTCTCTCTTTTTCTTCTGAATTTTGGCAATGATAAAGAGAAAACCTGATGACATATTGGGTTTTTTTTTGATATTGCTAATTTTATGGCAAGTCTAGAATTTTAAGAAAATGATTGTATCATCTACAAAGAGAGATATTTTTGCCTCATCTTGCATATGTGAATTCTCTCAATTTTTTCCCATCTTACTATAACTAATATTTCTAGACATATATTAAATAATAGCAATAATCATGGAAAACTTTATTTTATAATTGATCTTATTGGAATGACTTTTAGTGTTTTGCAGTTATAAAAATAGTTTTGGGACTTAGATATGTACTATGAATCATATTAAGGAAAGGTCTATTTATGTCTTTAAAAATTATCTTCTGATATAATATTTTGACTTTTGTTAATTTTCTATTATTATTTTTATAGTTTTCATTACCTTTTTACTTTAAATAAAACATACATATTTAATGATCTTCTGAATATATTTCTTGCACCATCTAGCTGCCCCTTATTTCTGTGGCATCTCTGCTGGATGTTTTATTCAATTTTTCAAATCCATATTCATGAGTGATATTGGTCTGTAGCCTTCTTCTTTGATATACATCTTCCCAGTTTGATTATAAGAACCATGATTGTCTTGAAAATGTTTGATAAAGTGATATCTATATCTAATTTTGAAAATAGCTTATGCAATTTGGTAATTAATTTTTCTTTATATTCTCTTTATATTGATACCATTTCTTTGCATGTTCACCAGGACCCAGGACCACTGGGGAGAGGTAGAGATTTGTTAGTTCATTTATGACTTACAATTTTCATTTCTAGGATTAGACTTTTTAAATTCTCTGAACAATAATAATAGCCACTAACATTTTTATAGTGTTTAGTATGTACCAGGAATTGTGTTTAGCATATTTTAATAATTATTATATTTGATTCTCAAAATAACCCTTGGAGGTAGGTATTATTACTATTCTCATTTCACAGATAAGAAAACTGAAGCAGACAGAGGTGAAGTGACTTGCTCAGGTTCATAGAATTAGTAGATGACTAAGAATGGATTTGAACTCATATCTTACTGAATTAAGCCTGGCAAGCAATCCACCATGCCCACTGACCTGCCCCTACTTTTTGTTTCATCAATCTGTATATCTTATAATTTCAATATAAACTTTACATCCTAAGTATTATTTTGTAGGTTTTTGCAAGGCAATGGGGTTAAGTGGCTTGCCCAAGGCCACACAGCTAGGTAATTATTAAGTGTATGAGGCCAGATTTGAACTCAAGTACTCCTGATTCCAGGGCCAGTGCTCTATCCCCTGCGCCACCTAGCCACCCCCATCCTAAGTATACTTCCATTTTATTCATTTTTAGCTTTGAGGGTATATAATTAGGGATAACAATTTCTGACTATGTCCTTATTTTCTCTTCATGTGTTGTAAATTCTATTTTTTCCAATATTTGGTGATTTGTCTTTTTTTAAAGAAATATCTAATGACTTATTTTGTTCATTTTTTAAATTTAAAAAGTTCAGTTTTATTCATCAGTTCAATGGGTTTTATGGTTGTTTATCATCTCTCCTTTGGTTTTTAGAATTTTCTTATATTTATTTGGGATTTTAAAATTTTTTAATGTTCTAAAGTTCTTTTTTTTTTAAAGTTTTTTGGCATGGTGGCGGGGTTAAGTGGCTTATGCAAGGCCACACAGCTAGGTAATTATCAAGTGTCTGAAGTCGAATTTGAACTCAGGTCCTCCTTACTCCAAGCCGGTGCTCTATCCACTGCGCCACCTAGCTGCCCTTCCTTTTTAATTCCAAGTGCAATTCAGTGATATGGTATTTTCTCTCTATTATTGTGAAAATATTTAAAGACATACATTTTTCAGTTAAGGACTACTATGGCTAAATTCTGAAAGTGTGGGTATGTTGTTTCATTTTTCCTGTTTTCTATGATAAAATTATTATTTCAGGGGCAGCTAGGTGGCGTAGTGGATAAAGCACCAGCCCTGGAGTCAGGAGTACCTAGGTTCAAATCCGGTCTCAGACACTTAATAATTACCTAGGTGTGTGGCCTTGGGCAAGCCATTTAACCCCATTTGCCTTGCAAAAGCCTAAAAAAAAATCATTATTTCTATGATTTGTTCTGACCCAATCATTATTGAGGATTAAGTTATTGTCTCTATTTAAATACTCAATTTTTTAAAAAATCCTTCATAAATATTATAACTTTATAACAATGAGTTCTATAAAAAAGTTTACTAGTTCTGCTTTTTCTGAATTTGTTTATGAGTTCTTTTTTTTTTAGGTTTTTGCAAGGCAAATGGGGTTAGTTTTTTGGCATGGTGGTGGGGTTAGATGAGGATGAAATTACCTTTATGACTAAGGCAAATGGGAAATTTTTAAATATGATGAGCTTCAGATCATAAAATATGAAATAGATAATTTTGACTGCATAGAAATAACAAGTTTTTGAATGAATAAAACCAATGAAATATAATTAGAAGAGCATGGGGCAGGGGGAGTGGACTATTTGCACCCAACATTACTGATAACAAATATAATATCCAAAATAATTAAAAACTAAATCACTTCTTTTACAATATGATTAATATGGAGATATGTTTGACATGATTATACACATATAGGCTATATCAGATTGCTTTCTGTCTTAGGGAGAGGGAAGGGAAGAAAGGGAGGAATAAAAATTTGAAACGCAAAATCTTGCAAAAGTGAATGTGGAAAAATAGTTTTCCATTTAATTGGGGAAAAGATATTATTAAGGCCCCAAACTCTACTATAAATCATTACATGAAAGCAGACACCAAATCATTAATATTAAGATAAATGTCTTAAAGTCCCAAATCATAAAAACTGTCAAAGAGGGCAAAAGATGGAAACCTTCAGAATTGGAGGGTCTCAGAGAAGACAGAAATATTTATCAATTATCATTGGAGGTATGAGTTTACCCTATTATTTGGGATGTTAATTCGGCATTACACAAGAAAAAAAATCATGAAATAATCATTCTTTTTGACTTAGCAATATTATATTACTACTGACCTGGCTACATACCCCCACAAAAGTCAAAGAGGTGAGGGGAAAGAAGTCCAATATGTACAAAAATATTCATTGTAACATTTGGGGGACTATCCAATAACTGGAAAGAAGATGGATGACTCATCAATTCAGGAAAACCTAAAACAAAACAAAACAATGGTCTATGAGTGTAATGAAATATCACAATAAGGAAGAAATGATAAAAATGAAGAATAGTCACATGGGAAGATTTATATATACTCACATCAGCAAATTAAATAGAACCAAGAGAACAATACAAAATTACTTCAACAATATAAATGGAAAGATCATTAAAAGAAAGGCGAACTTTAAGTAATAGAAAAACCAGTGAAGGTCCCAAGAAACAGATAATGAAACATATCTCCTTCTTCATGGCAGAAAAAGTGAAGATTACTTTGATAAAACAGTATATGCATTGTCTTCCTTGTCTGTCTTAATTGTCTTTGTTTTCATGTAGGAGAATTTGGTGGAACTGGGATGATTAAAATGAGTACAATATAAAAAAAATAAAATGCATTAAAAATAAATTTAAAAAGCAAATCAAAATCACTATGGAAATTCAAGCTTTTTAGTTTTCTCTATATCCTACTGAACTCATGGTTGCTAGCTTTAATAGAGAACAATGCTGATTTTATCTAGTGTCTCAATATCATCAGAAGTGACTGAAGATGGAAATCATCAATATTGAACGGGTTATGGAAATATAGTCACCATTATCATAGTACTTAACTAATAAGTGCTTCTCTCTTTGGAAAATAACTTGAATACTGCAAACAAAGTGATTAAATTGTCCCAGAGAATCCACTGGTAGAAAATAATTCAATAATCCAAAGGCGGTTAGTGACCTCACTCCCCCAAAAGCCTCCATAAACACAAAAATGTTTACAAAAACACTTTTTGTGGTAGCAAGGGACAGGTAAGAAAGTAGAGGCTACGTATGGGTTGGAGAATGACTAAATGAATTATCTGAATATAATGAACTATACTATAAAACCTTCAGAAATGGTGAATACAGAGAAGTTTGGAAAGACTTAAATGATCAGATTCAAAGTCAAGTAAACAGAACTAGGAAAACAATATACACAATGATTACAAAATGTAAAGAGCAGCAAAAATTCAACTAAAACTGATTATTGTAAAGTTATAAAAATCAGGCTTGACTAGTAAGAAGAAATGTGAAAAGGATTAGAATACATATTACTTGGAGTTCATGAAAAGGAAACAATGTATAGAATTTTTTTGGATGTGATAATTGATCTTGCTAAACTTATTTTTCCTCTTTTAAAAAAATTTCTTTATTTTAAAGTATGGCTGTCTCAGAAAGAGAGGAGGAGAAATATGGGGGAAATGTTAATGGTACTGTTAAAACAAAAGATATCAATGGTAATGTTAGAACAAAAGATATCAATAAAAACATTTTAAATATCAATGAAAGAATATTGATGGACCTACTTATAAAGATGTTATGGTCCAGTTATTTAGTGCTGGGTAAATGGTCTCCATCTTGTCCTGCAGAGCTAATTGTATGAAGTCAAGCATCACTTAGTAATTATTGATAAACTCTAGCAGTCCAAATTTTCAATTAATATTCATAGATCCTCAGCAAGGATTTTTTCCCCAAAATTTCCCAGAGATATTCCAATATAAAAATCAACAATTTCTTGACCAATACATTTCTGAGACTTAGTTCACTAATAATGAAGTTCTTTTTCTAAAAGTCACTGCATTTAAAAAAAGCATTTGCTTGATTGAATCATGACCACTCAGTGAGATAATCAAATGCCACTGATTCTACTTGAAGTTTTGCAAAGGAAATGCAATTGGAATTAAGCCTTGAAGGATGTTGTTATTATTGTGTTTTTTGTCTTTTATCCTCAAAGAAAACCAATGACATTGCCTGTGATGACTAGACTTGTATGTAAATTGTTTTTAAGTGAACCAAAGTTGCACAAAGTCAAGTCTCACTTTCTTCCAGTCATTGCAGTTCAGTGGTAGAACAAGAATCAAAATGATAACTGAATAGATAGAAAGTAAATAAAACCTGGAAGTCCCTCCCAGGATGCATTTCTTCATTTGCTACATGGGAAATACTGAACTCAATTTTTGGCTTCAATAGGCTGATTCTAAACTTCTTTTAAGGATTTTACCTTCAGATAAATCTATCAATTAATCCATCAATGAACATCTATTAAGCACCTAATCAGATTTTGTTGTTGTTTTGGCATGGTGATGGAATTAAGTGACTTGCCTAAGGTCACACATCTAGTAAGTATCAAGTGTCCAAGGCTGAATTTGAACTCAGGCCCTGGTACCCTATTCATTGCACCACTTAGCTGTCTCCCAAGGAACTAACATTCTAAAGGGATAGCAGCAAGTACATATCTAATTGTATATAGACAAATGCAAATAAATATAAAGTGCAAGACAGTTTGTGAGGGAAGGCATTAACATTTGAAGAATCAAGAATAGTGAGGAGGGAAAGCATTCCAGGCATGGTAGATGACTAGTATATTAAAGGTATGGAGACAGGAGATGGGCTTGATTGCAGAGTTTGGAAGGGGAAGCGATGTCATTGATATTAGATATGATGAATTGGGGTCTGATTTTGAAGGGTTTTGAAAACTAAATAAAGGAGCTTGCATAGAGATGAAAGAGGAAGACTGTGGAATTTGTGGAATAGGGCTGTGATATTATGGTCAAATGTACACTTATGACTCAAGAAAAAAATCACATTGATCAGAATATATAGAATGTACAAGAATAGGGAAAAACTTGAGGCAAGGAGACAAGTTAAGATGTCTTTTCAATTATACAGGCAAAAGGCGATATGGACCTGAACTAGGATGGTGAATGACTAGTGATAGGATTGGATGCAAGAAATGTTTTGGGGGTAAAAACAGCAAGATTTGATTGGTTTTATAGGGTTAAGAAGAGTGAGGAATCTGGAATAACAACAAGATTATGAACCTCAGGGACTGGAAGAAAAAAAGGATGAAAAGCATAAACCATACTGTAGTGGATGAGATTTAGGGGTCGCCAATAGAGAGAATATTCAGAGTTTCTTTGAATAATGAATGAATTCATGTGCCTACTGGGATTTTAAAACTGCTCAAGTGTTAACAGGGGAGACCTGTGAGGGGAGACGGGGGGGGGGGGGGGGGTGTCCAGCTCAGGTTTTTATAGCCTTGCCCATTATCTGGCCACTGAGGGCAAAGGGGAAATCTCTCCCCCTTACGTGACTGAAACCAAGTAGAAGGCTGGAAGCTGGGAGTTGGGAATGAGGATACAAATTTTACATTTAACAATGGAACAATAGGAGTCAATTTTCATCTCAGGAGCAGACAGCATTCTATACCTTAACAAAATTTAACAGCATAAAAGATTACAACATTTATCCCTAATTATAAATTTCTTATATTGATAATTCTCTGCATCAATACCTCCGGTTTCTAAATACAGCCACCCTTTTGCTTAGAATCCTTGCCAAATGTAATGAATTGAATTCTCTAAACATTTATCAAGCATCTATGTATCAAGTACATAGCTATATATTAAGGATACCAAGACAAAAATGAAACAGACCTTGCACTAAAGAAGCTTATGTTCTATGACAATAATATAACATTTCTTTTTTTTTTTTTTTTTTTAGATTTTTCAAGGTAATGGGGTTAAGTGGCTTGCCCAAGGCCACACGGCTAGGTAATTATCAAGCATCTGAGGTCGGATTTGAACCCAGGTACTTCTGTCTCTAAGGCCGGTGCTCTGTTCACCCCTAATAATATAACATTTATATGAGTAAGTAAATAGAAAATAAAAAGTAGTTTCATTTAGGGAGTGGATGGAGAAAGGCTTGGGGAATGCCTCAGTGGTACCAAATTTGTGCTTTAAAGGAAGGTATTCTCCTGGGTAGAGGAGGCAAGGGGAAAAGAATATATGTAACTGCAATCCTTTGTAACTTCATTCAAAAAGCTAATTCAATGGATTAATCACTGGCTTTAATTAAGGATTATGTTACAGGGACCTCTGTAATTGGTGATTTAATTTAATGAGCTATTACAAGTTGAAGTAATTTCCACTTCCTCTAACTTGACTGCATTGAGCCCAGTTTGGCAGGAAACTCTTATTACTTGCCCGATTATCCTAAGCTTTCCAGTCCATGGACTTTTGATGATGTTTGACTTCAATCTAGGGAATGAAGCCCCGCCTGGGTTAGAAATCAGAAAGATGCTGACGGTACATCCGTAGAGCAGATGTTCTCTCTCCTCTTACAAAGTTTACATATGTGAGGCGATCTGAACTTGTCTCAGAACAAAGCTGATGCCCATTCCTTGATTATTTATATAAATTAAAGGACAGCTTAACTTAATTTCTATCAGGTGTGCCCCCTGGCAATGTTGGTAACTAAAGAATTCAATCCTCCCCTTTTTTCAAGGGCCTGGGGAATAAGGACTAGCTACTATTTTTCTAGTCATTAACTAGACTTCATGAAGGACAGTTTACTTTGGAGTCACAACAATCTAATCAAGGAAACCATGAATCTGACATGACTGCCCCCCTGCTTGGCTCCAGACTCTCTGCTAGGAAGAAAAAAAAAGGCAAACAAGCCCCCAACAAAGGAAGTGGGAGTTTTTTAGGAATCCAGGACCAGATGCAGCCTGCATACAGATGATGCTGTTTCAAGGAGTTTAAAGTGATTGCAAGAGGAAGCAAAGCAGATGTAGAAAGGACCTAAGAGACCAACTCTTACTGGAAGATAAAACTGCCAGCAATACACACTGAACCATCCCCTGAGGCTGAGAATGAGAGGCAGCCAGGGGACAGGGTGGCCAGGGTCCAGTTGCTGACCACAGTAAACTCTACAAAGTGACAGCAAAGAATTCAATCATGAATTCCAAAAAAGCAAACATATTAAGTGAGCTTAACTTTTGATTGCCCTCTGGGCACCGCTGTTTCAAAAGAGTATACCTCAGTACAAGACCAAGAGGGTTGGTGACTGTTTATCTCATATAAGTCCTTGACCAAACTGGAATTCCAATGAATGCTCTTTTTATGGTTGCAAAGAAACTAGAAGCAAAGTAGTTACTCATAAATCAGGCAATAGCTAAATAGATTGTGATACATGAATGTCATAGAATGTTTGTTTTTGTCTGTCCTTCATTATGGAAGAACAAGACATCAGGGAGGTGATGCTACAACAAGCACATGAACTGGATTTGAGTGGAGTGTTGTGCTAAGTCTCCAATCTCACTTTCTCTTCCAGAGTCATCTGGATCCAGTGGCCACATATGGATCAAGAAGACGAGATGGCCTTGAATGCAAGGCAATCAGGGTTAAGTGACTTGCCCAAGGTCACAGAGCTGCTAAGTATCCAGTGTCTAAGGCTGAATTCAAACTCCTATCCTCCTGACTCCAAGATCAGTGCTCTGTCCACTGCACTACCTAGCTAACCCTATATCATAGAATATTGCTATACCCAAAGATGGAATAAAGATGAAGAAGACAGAGAAGGAGCTTGGAAAGGCTTATAAGAACAAGGTATGTAGGGGCAACTAGACTGCATAATGGATAGAACTCTGGGGCTGGAGTCAGGAAACAATCCAATTCAAATGTGACATCAGATACTTGCTAGCCATGTGAACCTAGGCAAGTCACTTTTCATCCCTACTTGCCTCAGTTTCCTCAACTATAAAATAGGGATAATAAACCTAACCTCCCAGGTTTTTGTGAGAGTCAAATGAGATAATAATTGTAAAGTACTGATCCCAGGACCTGTCTCCTAGCAAGCACTATAAAAATGGTAGCTATTATTATTATTATTATTATTATGAATGAATGCAAAGTGAAACAAGCACAATCAGGAAAACAATATAGACAATGACAGAAAAGACATCAAAAAAGACAAAATAAAATCATTATCCTGACCAAGTTTGGCACCAAAGAAGAACATGAAAATGTCACCGAAGATAAGAAATAGTACTTGGGGCAGGGAGCAGAAAGGCCAGCATCTCAGGTGGCAATGAAAAGCTGAAATTCTGTGATTCTAGTTTGAAAAATTATAGCTGGAAACAGAATGTCAAGGTCGAAACCTTTGGCAAGTAAGGAAAATTTTCTATTAACACAATTAAAGTCAAAATTCAGTCCATCTAATTCAACAAACATTTATTAAGCACCTACTAACTACATACTATGTTAAATTCTGCAGGTATAATTAATAAAAAAAGAGTCAATTATAGAGAGAATTAAACAAATGGGATAAACAGAGTAGGACTGAATCTAGAGATCATATAGACCCAAATCAGGAGCAGAACATATAGGATTATGGCAGAAATCAAGGCCACAAGTCCAATCAGCTGAAAAGTATAAATTAGCAAGCAGGTCCTTCTCAACTGTCTACCTCCAAATGGAATGCACTTAGGTGGGTGCAAGGGCAAGGGTCCAGGGAGTCAAAGTGAGAAGAAAAGACCAAGAACAAAACCAAGAAACCAAGTCAAATATACCAAATAAAAAATTGTTCCATCTGACACCCCTAAAGTATCAATGAGAGAACAGATAATTTTTTTTCTTTATCCCTAGGTGGAAAGGAAAGGAGGGGGGAGAAAAGAAATGTGTTTAATATTTTACTTCCCTGCATCTAATTTGTTCAAACATGCAATACAATCAGAAGTTTTGTCCTATCCACAGTTTTAATTGGTCTCACAGCAAAAAAAGAACTGGGCAGAACTAGGGGAGAGGGCAAGAATTTCAAGGCAAAATAAAGTAGTTAAAATGCATATGCACACACCCTGCACAATCCCCTCACAACATGAGCTGAACAATAACTAGAGCAGAATTAAAACAGACTGCTAACATGCAGAAAAAGAGCTTAGATTGAGATTAAGTCCCAGATTGTTTAATCAGTGGACAAGTATTTATGATTGCACTCCCCTGGGCACTCACATCCTCCTTTCCATTGAAGGCTAAGCAATAAACCAATAAGAAGGAGTCAATGATTTTGTTCAGAGATCCGTAGACCATTGAGTAGCTCTGGTGATATCAAAATTAGGAAAAAGCTATCTCTCTTCATCACCAACACCTGATGTCATGTCAGCTTCACAAATTATAAGTTAAATTTTATTAGGGAGGGAAGGGAACTCAATCTATGACTTCAAAACCTTCTATCAGAAGAGTCCAGGACTGGAAGTTTCTTAATAAGTGTCTTTATATGGCTGTGTGAACTGGTTTTCTTTAGCTGTGAATTTGTTGGAAACAAGGAGTAAAGAAAAGAGATGTGGGAAAAAAAGATGTCTTTGAGATATCCTTTATATAAATAAATAACTAATCTGTAATAGTAATGCATCATAATGTATATATGTATATATACATAAAATGGATACATATAGATAGTTAATAGAAAAAATAACTAGGATGGAATAGGAACAGAGAGAAAGAGTGAGAAAAAAGATAGAGAGATGGCAGGAGGGTTTAGATATTTGAAAATAAGACTTATTTAAACCTCTGATTTTTTTTTTTTAGGTTTTTGCAAGGCAAATGGGGTCAAGTGGCTTGCCCAAGGCCATACAGCTAGGTAATTATTAAGTGTCTGAGACTGGATTTGAACCCAGGTACTCCTGACTCCAGGGCCAGTGCTTTATCCACTATCCCACCTAGCCACCCCAAGCCTTTCATTTTTATAACACATTATTTCTAAATATTCTGAATTTCTTTTCACACTATTCAAGCTTTCTTCATAACAAAGAAAAACAATTAGGCAAAAATACCTGATAGTGCATCTAAGAATGTATACAGAATTTTGTCCCCTGAAGTCCCATACCACTCTTCCAAAAGGAGGCAGGTATGTTTTAATTAGCTATTTTCTAGGATCATGTCTAGAATTTTTTATTACAATTAATCAAGGGTTCTACTTCCTTTCAGTGTTATTTTCTCTAACATGACTGTAATGACTATTGTTCACTTTATTGTGAACTTAATCATCCACAAACATAAATATTTTATAAATATTCACAGAATATAAAAGAGGATTGTACCAAAAAATGTGATCTGTTAATACGTTGTTAGATAAGAAGTATACATATGTATATTTGAATACATATATATTTTATATACTCACATATGTATATGCATGTGTGAAAATATATATTTGTTTATATATAATGTGTGTATATATATTTAAATGAGGTAATAATAAAAAACAGAATAATTGATACATTTATACTGAGGTAGAGTGGCTTCTTTTCTTCTGACTCTATTTACTTTTCTCTTCATCTGTTCATGGGAGATCTAATGTTTCTCTGGATTCTTCATAGTCCTTTTATTTTTTTTAATTTTCTTTTTTGTTTGTGGAGACAATTGGGTCACACAGTAGAAATTATGATATTTCTCATTTCTTAGAATGCAATAAGATTCCTTAACAATTGTGTGCTACCATTTGTTTAATAAGGCATTTGTTTTGAATAAAAAATCCAAAATATCTCAATTCCATTCATATTTAATTACTTACTATGTTCAAGGGACTAACAATACCTAAATAGATATGACACAGACTCTGGTTTCAGGAAACTTACAATTAAACACCAGGTGGACAGTAAAAGAAAGGAGGAGATGAGACACATATACAAATAACTAGTAAATTGTAAGCTCCTTGAGGACAAGGGCTATCTTTTGCTTCTTTTGATATCCCTAGAGCTTAGCACAGTACCCAGCATATAGTAGGCATTTAATGTTCATTGAATTGGATTAAATTGAGCTATGATAAAAAAAAATAAGTCAAAGCAAGCAGAGGTTCAAGAAATGGGTTATATGAAAATTGAAAAGGGAAAGATCATAGGACTTAGAGTTGAAATGTGCCTCACAAAACCTCTAGTCCAACATTCAGATTTTACAGATGAAGAAACAGGCCCAGAAAAGTTAGGTGACTTGAACAAACAAGAACACACAAGTGGGAGAACCAAAATAATAATAATAACTGATCTTGAAATAAAACCTTAATATATAGAAAATGCCTTGCAAAATAGTTGTCACAGGAATTATTATCCCCATTTTACAGATAAGGAAACTAAGATTCAGGAGCATTAAGGGATTTATTCAGAGTCACAAACATTTTAAGTGTCAGAGGTAGGATTTGAACCTATATCTTATGATTCCCAGTTCAAGATTTTTGCCCATTACACCATGCTTTCTTAAATATTGGAAATAAGAAGGGGGCAAGAGACTTCAAAGAAAATTTCATGGAGTAGAGAAAGTCCAAGTTGCACCTTTGATGCCTGCAGTCTCCAATAAAAGGGATTTTTTTTTACTTTGCAGTATTTCTGCCCAGTCCCTGCTGCTTGAAGTATGAACCCTTCATTTCATTTTTTTCTTTCTTCTCAGTTTTAATAACAACTGTATATGTCATTATGTTGTGGTTTTCATTGTCCTGGTAAACCTGTAATTTCAACTCAAGTCCTCTTTAGGTAACACAATAGGAAGGGGGTGAAATTCTCAGTTTAATTTGGACCATGCTGAGTTAGATGGCAGCAAGGTCATCAAAATGCATAAATCCTTCAGACTGTAGAAGTTGAGGAAAGAGACATAGACTTGAGAGTCATCTGCATAGAGTGATGAGAAAGTATGGGAATAGAAAAAAATCACCAAGTATATGGAGGAAAGAAAAAAAACGACTAAGGATAGAACCATGTTTAGAGAGAGAGAGAGATGTGGATGAGTAGCCAGCAAAGAAAAGTGGAAAAGAACATTTACAGATGGATAGAGCACTGGCCCTGGAGTCAGGAGGACCTGAGTTCAAATCCAAACTCAGACACTTAATTACCTAGCTGTATTACCTTGGGCAAATCACTTAACCCCACTGCTTTGCAAAAAAAAAAAAAAAAAAGAGCATCAATAGATCTAGAAGGAGAAGCATGAGAGTGTAACATTATACTGGTCAAAGGAGGAGAGATTGTTAAGAAGCAAGGACTGGTCCACAGTATCAAAAGAAGCAGAGAAGTCAATTTTATTTTTTCACAATTTTTTTAAAATTCTTTATTCAAACACCAAAAAAAGGCATTTCCATATATATATATATGTATATATATATATATACATAAAAAGAGAACTCTATATGAATCTGTAAATCTTTGCTTCACATTGCTTACTTTAAAAAATATTTTTTAATAAAATTCTAAATGTTACTTTCAAAACTATCCTTTCTGTCTGTGTTTCCTTCTGAACTTCCTTCTCATCTCTTCCAAGGATTTTAAAGTGGTTTTTTTTTGTTTTTTTAGATTTTTCAAGGCAATGGGGTTAAGTGGCTTGCCCAAAGCCATACAGCTAGGTAATTATTAAGTGTCTGAGGCCGGATTCAAACTCAGGTACTCCTGAACTCCAAGGCCTGTGCTCT
Organism: Macrotis lagotis; assembly: GCF_037893015.1. NCBI lineage: Eukaryota > Metazoa > Chordata > Mammalia > Peramelemorphia > Peramelidae > Macrotis > Macrotis lagotis. Next base: position 196,948,241 of record NC_133661.1, read on the forward strand.
ATCCAGTGCGCCACCTAGCCACCCCTAAAAAGTGTTTTTAAAATATTATGATACTCTATTTTTTCATCATTGCTACTGTATTGCTAATTGCTACTATATTGCTAATTGCTAATCACCCCCCCTACCCTTTTTCATCCCTTTCCTCAATTAAGAGAAAGAAAGTAGAAAACCTTGAAACAAATAAGCAGAGTTGAAAGAAATTAATCTACCCTATGGTCATGTCTTTTTTTTAAATCAGAAATAATTGGAAGATATTGTCATTTATCATGCATCTAGCCCCTGGTTCCCTTCTCTCTCCTCACTTCAAACTTGAGTTCCATTCTAATGAGAAATACTTAAAACATCTAGCCCAAAGTAGGAATTCTGTATCTCTGAATTTTAATCAAATGACTCACTTCAACTTTGTACCAGAGTTACAAAGGAAAAAAAATAGTTCCTGCCCTCAAAGAGGTTACACTCTACTGGGACAGTACTATGTATATACAGATAAGTAAATACACTACTTTTTTCTATTTTATTTTTATTTATTTTGTTTAATATTTCCCAGTTGTATTTTTCAAAATTCATTTTTTTTAAATTTTGAGTTGCCCATTCTCTCTTTCTCTCCCATTTCCCCCCTCCTCAGTTATTGAGAAAATAAGCAGTATGATATTGAGTATACCTTAATATAACCGCTTTTTGAGTATATCTTTCAACCTGGAACTGAAACTAGGGTCAGTTCTAGGTAGTGATGAGACAACAGGAGAGGACTTTAGGAAAGATTTGGGGCAAATCAAATAGTTTTCAAATAAATTATATAGATTGGGGAACACCCAGTGAAATTTCCAAGTGTCCAGACAATAAATAATAGATTGCATTTACATAGTGCTTTAAGGTTTATGGAGTTCTTCACAAAAGTTCTCATTTTATTTTTACAATTCCTACCACACAGTATTGTTCTTGGCTCTACAAATCTTAAGAATACGCAAACACATATGTATATATAGATATTAATAATAGCTAATATAATATATTATATACTGATAACATATACTAATATATACTGGTATAATATATAAATATATACTAGTATATAAATTATATATTACTGGTGTGTGTTATATATACTGTTATATTATGTGTTATATATTGGCACATAATATATTCCTATTAAAATACAATACTGATATATATTTATGCAGATATAAATATACACACACATCATATGTACCAGTTATTACTATTATGAAGTGGTTAGAAGAAATGAAAAGAGATTCAGATTGACATAGAAACAAAGACAAAGTCTGAAGGAGGATATGATCAAAATCTGTGCATCTATATGAGTTATAGTGGATTAGGAAACTAGAGATTATTCACCAAATGCCTGGATTAAGGGATAGTTTAAACGAAATGAACTCAGGGACAGAAAAGTAATATTTCATAGAGCAAATAGTCAATTGATGGAACTCTTTCTTACAAAAATTATTCGAATCTTTTGTAACCCTATTGCTAGTTGCCATTTATAAGTACCAATCATTAGCCTGGTGATTAAATGGAGTACAATATGTCTAACTTAGTATGAAAATTCCTAATATACCTAAATGCTTTAAGTTTTGATTAGGGCCAAATAAGAGGTGAGTGGAATGTGCCACTTTGGTAGGGATTACCAAGGAGCTCCAGATTATAAAACCAGAATATATGCAATACCCAACTAATCCAACCAATACACCAAAGGAATCTTCACTATAAAACCCCTGACAAGTAGTTGCTGGGTCTCTGTTTGAAGAATTCCAAAGAGGTCAATTTTACTATGAACAAAGGAAAGAGCTTTTCCTTTGCAGACTCAGAGAAGCCTTTGAACTCTGAGGATTGACTTTGCCATTACAAGGATCCCCAGTTTAGATTTAGAAGGGTTTACAGGTTATCCAGAGGTAAATTCGTCACTGAGAGTACCAATCTAACTAACTGCATCCATGTCAAAGCTTAAAGTAACTACTTGATAATGGAACCTTTTTTTTCTTTCAGTCATTTCAGTTGTGTGTAACTCTTCCATGATCCCATTGGGATTTTCTTGGCAGAGATAACAAAATGGTTTGCCATTTACTTCTGCTGCTCATTTTACAGATGAGGAAACTGAAGTAAACAGGATGAAATGCCTTGCTCAGGGTCCTAGCTTCCTGACTCTAGGCCCAGCACTCTATCACTGAGTCACCTAACTGCCCAAGAGTTCTATTGATACAATATTAGAATCCATATTACTTGGAGTTTGATAATCACTGTGTCTCCTGGACAACCAATAGAGTTCTTTCATTTGCACACAATCCAAACTCTTTAACTTAAATCCCTATTTCTAAAGGTGTTCTTGGTTTTTAAAATTATGGGGACTGGGCAAGGTCTGCAGTGATGTTTGAGCTAAGATCCAACTACAAGAGGCAAAGGCAATGCAAAGTAAATCAGCAAGTTAGACTCTCTTGACCCTGTCCAGCTGGACATCCACTATACATGGACATGTCAGTGTGTGAAGTAGTCAACAGTTTTGAACATTGAATCAGGAAGATATAGGTTCAAAAATGAAGGAGCTGGACTCAATTGGCCTTAAAGATTCCTTTCAGCTCTAGATCTATAATCCTATGACCTATGATCATTTATTATTCCCTAACTAAGCCAACCTCTGAGAACTCAAATTTGCCTTGCCTCCTTTGGGTATGTTTCCTCCGGTTCTATTTGAATGATTCAATCCAGATCGCAGTCTGAAAACAGGAAATCTACTTTCTATCTGAACCTATTTGCCTGGTCCTAAAATCTGATGATGAACCAGATATCAAGAAGCCATAAACTGCCTAACTCTTTCCAAGTTAGTTAGTATACATAAATACCTTGCCAATAGCAACCACCCATTAGCTGTACCTCCTTGCTTGTCTAGATTCCTAAGTTTCATTGCTTAGCATCACTCTCCACACAGGTCCCTATCTCTCTTTTCAGTACATTCAATCAAACAGAGAAGCAACCAGCATTTATTAAATACTATCTGTTTACATTCTGCCCCAAAACTGTCAAATCTTCACTCTGACCCTTGAAGCAAGATTGGTTCTCCATAACAGACTTTTTTGACAATACAGATCATTTAAGTCCAGACTTAAGTTGGAATGTGCCAAGCAAACATCTGGGCATCAGACATCAACAGACATTCAAGGGCTTTAGACCATTCCAGGAAGGGTGGAAGACAGATCCAGTACAGAAGGAAAACCCACAGCTGGGCAGAAGAAATCATTTACATTCTTCTTGTTACCCAATTTGTCTCATTACCCTTGCAGGCATCTCTGGGTTTGTTTGTTTGCTTTCCAGTGGGGTTCCCACCACTCTATAGACCCACTTTCTGCCAATCACTCAGTGGGTAAGTAATGGGTTGATCTTAGTTGCTCTTTGCCTTCTAGTGGGAACTTAGGGTGCTACTATTCAGCAAATATCATTTAGAATCTGGCTCAGCTCTAATTATAGGGAAGCTAAATTGTTAGGCTGAAGACTAACCAGGGGTTTGTTGCATCAAAGGGATTGGCAATCCTTCAATACCTATAAATAAAGAAAGCACACAGGTCCCTGGAGACCACGGCAGTTCAGTTTACTTTCAAGTATCCTGGCAAATGAATGATAAGGAAGGAAATAAATAGAAAGAGACCACTGATTTTCTTCCTGTAGGGGTGATTATCATCAACCTCTCATCCAGAACATTTTGAAAATCTGATATGCTTGGCAATGTTACTAAAGACATTTCTCACAAACTTTCATTGTATTTCTCCCTTCGTTCCAGGAATGAAATGCATTTTATTGGCATTGATAACCCACTTCTCAGTCAATGAGAGAACTAGATAACAAGCCCCATTATCATTATCTTATACCACCAACCAATGGCAGAGGGGTCAGTTTGATAATTTGTGTATGACCATCTAGTGAGTCATTGGTAGAATAAAGACTCATATGTTCATTTTTCTAAGGGGCATTTTCTTCAGTTGATTGACTTTTTTGATAGAAATGATTCTACTAAAAGTAGAAGGCAATAGAAATCTAGTCAGCAAATGAACTGATAATTTGAATTTGGTTCAGCCTAAAATATTATTTAGTTGATTGGATTTCTGATATTTAGAAGAAAAGAAACAAGCATTTTTTTAAAATGCCTATTGTATGCCAGACTTTACAAATATTACCTCATTTGATCCTCACAACAACCCTAGGAAGTAGTTGTGTTTAAAACCAAAAGGCTAAATTGGAAGATATAGTGTATAGAATGAAGGCAATTGTGATATTACTATATATATATATATATATATATATATATATATATATATATAGCCTTGATTGTGTTCAGTTCTAGGTGAAGCATTTTAGGAAGAACATGAATGGACAGGGAAAATTACAACAGAGAATAGGAGATGGTAAAGAGTCTCAGGATTAAGGAATATGGTACAGATGCAAGGAAGCAAGGAAACCTGGAGAAAGCAGACAAGAAGGAGACATAGCATTTGTCTTCAAGTATTTAAAGGGGTGTCATGAAGAAAAGGGTTTACAGTTTCTCTGTTTAGCCTCAAAGAACTACAATCAATGAGAAGAAATTGCAGAGGCAGATTTGGCTGGAAGTGAAGAAAATAATGAACTTCCTCACTAGGAGTCTTCAAACAAAGGGTGATGAATCACTTGTTGGATGTGTTGTAAAAGGGAGAACTCTTGGTCAGATTTGGTTTCAACTAGATGACCTTTCTGGTCCCTTCCAGATGAGAAATTCTGTGATTCTGTAACTAGGTGATTTTTAATGATCCTTCTATTTTGAAAAATCCTTGGTTGTGCCTAGTTAGCTTAAATAATTCAGTATTAAAATTTGCTTCCCTGTATGTGAATGCATTTTGCAGAAAAAAAATGTCATACCCTATGTACTAACAGAATATTTTCTAGTCAGATAAGTTGCGATGTCAGAGAGGAAAGGAAAAAGACCATTGCCTCAAGGTTTCAGTCTTTGGAAGAGAATCCCCTTGTTAAGACCTGCCTGCCAGAAGTTCTGCTCTTCCCTACCCGCCTACACACTCATTCACCCCACTTTGCCCCTGACAACCAGGTGTTCCCATTACCTGATCTCACTGGCAGAGACCAGATTAGGCATGCTATGATTGGTTCCTGTCTCAACAAGAAATATAAAGACTCTGGGCCCAAGGCAGAGAGAACTGTTTCAATTACCAACCTCATTTTACTATGTATTGATTTTATTGCTTGTTGAGACCATATCTCAACTGCCATGGATTTTCTATTTCTTAGTCATCTACCCAGATTCCTGACCACTTGCCCAAGCCTGTGATTTATCTTCTGACTGGTTCTAGAATTTAAGAATTGGAGTTGAAATGGATCTTGAAAATCCTTTGGTTTAATCCTCTCGCTTTACAGATGAGGAAATTGAGGCTGAGGGAGATATGACTTGCCCAAAATATCACAGTTGCTGAGTATCTTGACTTTAGTTTGTCTCCCTGATTTCTGATTTCTTAGTTGACCTGATATACAATAAAAACAGCAAACCCCCAACCTCAACTTCTTACTCAGCTTTAAACCATCATCTCTACTTTGATACTGGTTTTGGGAGTCCATTACTGGCTGCAGGCTACTCCAAGCTTTTTTTTTTTTGGTCCTAAACTCTTGCCCTGCTTAAATCCCCAATGCTGACGCCCTCCCAAATCCTTCGGTGGCATTGGTATAATGTTACCAATAGTAAAATGGTGGGAAGTTTCTGTATGAGGGGGTTCTTTTGGTTTAGTTTATCACTACAATAAATTCTTAATACTTTATGAATGTAACTCTATCAGTTCTTCCACATGGGAAGGTTCCTCAACCTTCAGCTTCCTCCTATCCAAATCTGATCTTCCCACAGACCCCATGGCCAGGGTTGGTTTCAGTTTCTGAGAATTATTTCACATATTCATTTGGTTTCCTTCTTCTCCCACATGCTATTAATTCCTTTAGGACGAACATGTGTTGTGAGTTATGAGGCTGTGGGGACTCCATAACCTAAGAGGGAACTTTACCCAAATTTGATACACAAGTCATTCATCTGCTACAGAATCATTCTGAAACTACTGTAGTATTTAGAAAATACTAAGCTTTTGTTTGGCAAAAGAAAGGGCCTTGATTCAGCAGAAGACTTAGGAAAGAGTAAATGCTTTTACCCTACATTTCCACTAAGGCACAACTTGCCTCAAGCCTAAAGATTGATTATGGTAGCTATTATGGCAGGAATAAATCCTAGTGTTCCTGGTCTGGACCTTACAGGTAGGAACAGGTAACTGGGAGAAAACAGGAGTGAAGTGCAGGTGTGAGTGAGGGGAAGTCCAGACCTGGGAGCTGTAGCCTTTCTATTATATTTTCTCTCACTCTGTCCCTCTTCAAAAATGTACTGTGGGGCAGCCAAGTGGCACAGAGGACAGAGCACTGGCTCTGGGGCCAAGAGGTCCCAAGCTTACCATCTACCCCAGAGACTCAGCAACTTCTGGGCCCTGTGGTCCTGGGCAGGCCACCCAATCCCTCTGCCTTGCAAAAAGTAAAAAAGAAAATGTATTGTATCTGACTATCCTCTCCTATGATCTACCCTCTTCTCTATCACCCACACCCCACCTCCCCCCATCCCTCTTCTCTCTGTTTTCTTCTAGATTTCGATGCCCTATTGAGTATGTATGTTGTTTTCCTCAATGAGCCATTTCCAATGAGAATGAAAGCTCCCTCATCCCCCTCACCTTCCTCCTGTCCATATCATTGCAAAAGCTATTTCTCGACTCTTTTACATGAAATATCTTAGCCTGTTCTACCTCTCCCTTCTCTTACTCCCAGTACATTTCCCTTTTACCTGTTGACTCCATTTTTATAATATATATAATACCTTCAAATTTGGCTCTCTCCTGTGCCTCATCTATGAAAGCTCCTTCTACATGCTTTATTAAATGAAAAGGTTCATATGAATATTATCAGTATCATCTTTCCATGCAGGAATATACCCAGTTCATCATCATTAAATCCCTCATATTTACCCTTCTCATCCATCCACTCTATGCTTCTCCTGAGTCCTGTACTTGAAGATCAAGCTTTCTGTTCAGCTCTGGTCATTTCAACAGGAACATTTAATCCCATTTCATTGAAAGTCTGCCCCTAGAAGGGGATGTTCAGTTTTGCTGGGTAATTGATTTTCAGTTGCATTCCAAACTCTTTTGCCTTCTAGAATATTATATTCCAAGGTCTAGAGCCCTTAATATAGTTGCTGCTGAGTCCTGTGTAATTCTGACTGTAGCTCCACAATATTTGAATTGTTTTCTGGCTGCTTAAAATATTTTCTCTTTGACTTGGGAGTTCTGGAACTTGGCAATGATATTCTTTGGTGGGGTTTTTTTGGCTCTCTTTCCAGAGGAGATTGGTGGATTCTCTTAATTTCTATTTTACCCTCTGCTTCTAGCACCTCAGGGAAATTTTCCTGTAGAAATTCTTTAAAAATGAGGTCAAAGTTCTTTTCCTGATCATGACTTTCAGGTATCTCAATAATTTTTTTTTTAGGTTTTTGCAAGGCAAATGGGGTTAAGTGGCTTGCCCAAGGCCACACAGCTAGGTAATTATTAAGTGTCCGAGACCAGATTTGAACCCAGGTACTCCTGACTCCAGGGCCAGTGCTTTATCCACTATGCCACCTAGCTGCCCCTTATCCCAATAATTTTTAAATTATCTCTCCAGATCAGTTGTTTTCTAATGAGACATTTCACATTTTCTTCTAGTTTTTCATTCTTTTGGTGTTGAATTATTGGGTCTTGATTTCTTGCAGTCATCAGCTTCCTTTATCTCCATTCTACATTTGAAGGATTTGTTTTCCTCAGAGAGATTTCTTATCTCCTTTTCCATCTGGCCAATTCTGCTTTTTATAATATTCTTCTCCTCATTAACTTTTTGAACTGTTTTATCCATTTGATCTAAACTCGTTTTTAATATGTTATTTTCTTCAGCATTTTTTTTTGGATCTCCTTGTCTAAACTGCTGACTTCATTTTCATGGTTTTTCCTGCATCTCTCTCATTTCTTTTCCCAATTTTTCTTCCACCTCTCTTACTTGATTTTCAAAATCTTTTTTTTGAGCTCCGTCATGTCCTGAGCCCAAATTTTGTATTTCTTGGAGTCTTTAGATACAGAAGCTTGGACTTTTTCATCTTCAGAGTCTGTGTTTTGGTCTTCCATGGGGTCAAAGTAATTGTCTGTGGTCAGGTTCTTTTCTGTTTACTCATTTCCCCAAACTGTTGCTGGTTTTGGGGTTCTTTCTGAGCTTTTGAGTATTATTGGGATACCCCCGCAAGGACTTCAGTTCCTTCAAGGTCTTTTGGGAGACTCTGATTGTTCTCCTGATGTGTGAATAACCACAAGCTCACCCCACTGCCATGGAGCTGAGGAAGGTTCCTGCCCTATGGGGGGTCCCAGACTGCACCAGGGTGAATATGGTCAAAACGCCAGAGTTCTGTCCCAGGGACAGAGGACAGACTTTGACAGTCTTCTTCCACTCCCTTACCTTCCATGGACAGAGTGCTCAGGGAGCAGCTGCTAGGCAGCTCCCTGCTGGGCAGCTGCATGGGCCTGCTTCCATTTCCTGGGATCTGGGCTGTTCTGAGGGCTGTGGTCATGCTGAGGAGGGCCACACTGACCTGGGCTTCATGCTTGCTTTGGCAGAGGACTCCCTGATGATCCTCTTAGTTGTGCTTGGTGCTCCCTGGGGTGGCAGGTCAGGAGACTGTTTCTGCTGCCAGGAGCCAGGGCTCCTAGGGACCCCCCCTCCCTGGGGCTGTTCCCAGAAGGCTGAAGCTTCTTAGCTCTGTCATGCCCCTCCAACCCCATGAACAGAGCCTTCTCACTATTTTCCAGGTTACCTTGGGCTGGAGAATTGGAACTTTCTGTGGGTTCTGTCTCTCAAAAATTTACAATCATAATTTTAAGGTTTTTGAAATATTTTTGAAAGAGCTTCTAGGCTGTTCTCATACCACCATCTTGGCTCCATCCCAGGATATTACTCCTTCTATCAATAATGATGTTCATAGTCAATTTAGCTTCCAACTTCAGATATAAATAGACATTTCCCCTAATATTCACCCTCCCCAGCCCCAATAATAACTAGGATCCTTTCCTAGGAGTCCATTGCTTTCCATATATATCATATGAGTCAAGAGTAATAACATCCACACATTCCTCACCCACCACCTTCTTGGTGAATTGAGTATTAAAAGGGAAGTTGAAGGTTGGTCAAACACTCTGAGTGACAGGCCCCTTTTTGCAATGTGACAATATCCTACCATGAGTGGTTAATGCAATGAAGAAAAAAGTTCCTATACATCTGAGATGGAATCCTGAAATCTTCTAGAATGCCAGTTGAGTTCCTACATGGGGTTAATCACAAGCTTACTTTTTGTTGAGCATTAATTATATTTTATCTCATGGGAATTACAAAGGAAATCCTCTTCCCTGGTCTCCCTTAGTCTCCAAGTTCCAGTCATAAAATCATTTAGTGTCTCAGTTTTTTTTTTCCTCTAGTAACTGGTATTTCCATACTTCCTTGAAATACTTCTGAGACAATTTCCATTTCAGCAACATCATGTAGATTGGAAATTCATGGGGGCCATTACTAGTACCATAAGGACATCTGAAAATGAAGCTAAATATAATTACACATGTAGAACATATATTAGATTGCTTTCTGTCAGGGAGAAGAAAAGAGGAGGGAGAAAAATGTAAAACTCAAAACCTTGAAAAAATGGTAAAGGGACAGGTGGTACAGTGGATAGAGCACTGACTCTAGAGTCCGGAGGACCCGAGTTCAAATAAGACCTCAGATACTGAACTATGTGACCTTGGACAAGTCACTTAGCTTCATTGTCTTGCAAAAACTTTTTTAAAATGGTGAAATCTACTGTTTCATTTTGCTGGAAAAACAAATAAATAAAAATAATTTTAAAATTTAAAATTTAAAAAACTACTGGTGAATAGAGCATTTGGTTACAAAGTTTGTTAGCAAGGCTTTTGATTTTCATATTGCAGAAGAACACACAGACCTGAGATCTGATGCCCTGCTACCATTACTCTCCTCCAAGGACTGGAAAGTATGCCGACTGGTCTTTCATTTTCTGCAGGATATTCTCCTTATAAGTTGTCTATACTTCTGAATACTGCACATATATTTGTTAGAGCTGGTGGTCCATAAAGGGAGCAAAATGAAAAATTAAAGCAAAACATGCAGACCATTAAGGACAAAGTAAAGTATGGAGCTAAGCTATCTGAATCTCTGTTCCTCCATAATAATGCACGCAACGTAGTAATAGTTTAATATGTATCAATAGTACCAGACCTGGAGTAAGGAAGAATCTGACCTTAGATACTTACTAGCTGTGTGACCCTCTTTGTCTCAGTTTCCTCATCTATAAAATATAAAAAAACTATATATAGCACCTACTATGTACTAGGTACTATATTAATTACTTTATAAATATTATCTCATTTGATCCTTACAACAATCCTAGAAAATTTTTATTATAATTCCCATTTTAAAGTTATGGAAACTTAAGTTAAATGACTTGCCCAAGGTTTCAAAAAAAAGGGTAACATCTGAGGTAGGATTTGAACTCAAATCTTACTGTCTCTAGCCCAGCACCCTATGCACTGTATCACATCACATTTGAAAATGCCTTCTACTCTGTAGCTTGCACCTATATGTATTCTGCATGAATCAAAGCAAGTTAAGGAGATAGAAAATTTCCTAAGATGCAATTGGGTCATTTATTTGAGGAGATGCTCTTTTAAAACAGTTCATTTTCCAACTAAAAGGGTAAGTAATGATCACCTTGGACAAAACTTAGGAAAAAATCTATTGTTTTAGCAGAAGTGGTGTTTAATAAATGTTCAATTCCACTTCCTCCAGACACATTTTTATGAAGGAATCTTGATTGCCAAAGTGAGGGACAGACTGATATCAATTGTCATAGTGCAAAGTACCAGATTAGCACATTCCAAAAGAATCAATTGGCACCATAAACCTATATCATCATTTTTTTTGGAGTTAGTAAATTTGTTTTTATTTTTTTAATTTTTTAAATTTTTTTATTCTCATTTTGTACAAATGTTTTTTTACATTAATAAAATATTCTTGTTTACAAGTAAACAAAATACCCCTCCTCCCCCATGAATATAGATAGACTTGCTTGGGTGGAAAAAGTAAAGGGGGAGAAAAAAATTAAAATTAAAAAAAAATAATAGCAATAATTGTAGGTATGGCCAGGTGGCACAATGGACAAAGCACCAGCCCTGGAGCCAGGAGCACCCAAGCCCATATCCAGCATCGTAAACCCAACCATCACCCAGCCGTGTGACTTGCAAGCCACCCGATCCCCACTGCCCTGCAAAAACCAAAAAGAAGGGGAAAAAAAGACCCAAAATAAAATAGTAATGATAGTAGGGGTGGCTTGGTGGCAGACAGAGCATTGGCCCTTGAGCCAGGAGCACCTGGGTCCAAATCCGGCCCCAGACACCCAAAGATCACCCTGCTATATGGCCCCAGGCAGGCCATCCAGCCCCACTTGCCCTGCACCCTCCCCCAAATAATAATAACAAAAAATGTGCTTGAGTCATTGTCCCAACACCAACAACTCTGTCATGGGTGAATCTCATTCTTTATGATAAGTCCATCACAGAAGTTACTTCCATATTTTTCCACTGTTGCCATTGCTGATCGCAACTCCCTCCTTTCTTATTTCTCCACTACCATGTACTCTATTTTCTCTCTCCTTTCACTCTGTCTCTGCTGTAGGGTTGTTGACTGGCTCAGCAGACAGATCCCTAGTCCTGGGGCCAAGAAGCCCTGAGTCCCCATACCACCCCTTAGGCCCAGAATCCACCTGGCCCTATGGTCCTGGGCAGGCCTTCCAATGCCAGCCCCTTGCATGAAGTAAGAAAGAAAATGTGTGATATCTGGCCACTCTCCCCCCATGGTCCATCCTCTCCTCCTTTATTCACATCCCCACCCCTTCCCCCTGCTCCCCCCTCCTTCTTACTTCAGATGTCTATACCCCATTGAGTATATATGCTGTTTCCTCTCCTAGCCATCTCTGATGAGAGCAAAGGTTCCCTCATTCCCCCTTGCCTCCCCACTTCCACATCATTGCAATAGCTCATTGTAATAAAAAAAAAATCTTATGTGAAATATCTTGGACTATTCCCCCTCTTCTTTTTCTTTCTCTCATTCCATTTCCCTTTTTTTTCTATTGACTCCATTTTTACACCATATTTTATCTTCAAATTCAGCTTTCTCCTGTGCTTCAACTATAAAAGCTCTCTCTACATGCTCTATTAACTGAGAAGGTTCATATGAGTATTATCAGTGTCATTTTTCTATGCAGGAATACATGCAGTTCATCCTCATTAAGTCCCTTCATATTTCCCCCCTCTCCTTCAATCTCCGTGCTTCACCTGAGTCCTGTATCTGAAGATCAAACCTTCTGTTCAGCTCTGGCCATTCCAACAGGAACATTTGAAATTCCCCTGGTTCATTGAAAGTCCATCTTTTTTCCTGGAAGAGGACATTCAGCCTTGCTGGGTAGTTCATTCTTGGCTGCATTCTAAGCTCTTTTGCCTTCCGGTATATTGTATTCCAAGCCCTACGAGCTTCCAATGTAGTTGCTGCTAAGTCCTGTGTGATCCTGACTGCAGCTCCACCATATTTGAACTGTGTCCTTCTGGCTGCTTGTAATATTTTTTCTTTGACTTGGGAGTTCTGGACTTGGCTATAATATTCCTAGGGGTTGGTTTTTTGGGATCTCTTTCTCTGGGGGATCTGTGGATTCTCTCCATTTCTATTTTGCCCTCTGCTTCTAGAATATCAGGGCAATTTTCCTGTAGTAATTCTTTGAAAATTATGTCAAGGCTCTTTTCCTGATCATGACTTTCAGGTATTCCAATAATTTTTAAATTATCTTTCCTAAGTCTGTTTTCCATATCAGTTGTTTTTTCAATGAGATAATTCACATTTTCTTCTAATTTTTCATTTTTTTGGTTTTGAAGTATTGATTCCTGATTTCTGGTAAATTCATCAATCTCCCTGAATTCTATTCTTTGTCTGAAGGATTTGTTCTCCTCAAAGAGTTTTCTTATCTCTTTTTCCATCTGGTCAATTTTGCTTTTTAAAGCATTCTTCTCCTCAGTAACTTTTTGAACTGTTTTATCCATTTGACTTAAGCTGGTTTTTAGCATGCTATTTTCTTCAGCATTTTTTTGGATTTCCTTGACTAAGCTGCTTGACTTCATTTTCATGTTTTTCCTGCATCTCTCTCCTTTCTTTTCCCAGTTTTTCTTCTGACTCCCTCATTTGATTTTCAAAAGTCTTTTTTGAGCTCTGTCATAGCCTGAGACCAATTTCTGTTTTTCTTGGAGTCTTTAGATGCAGGAGCTTGTGCTTCCTCATCTTCAGACTGAGCATTTTGATCCTTCTTGGGCTCATTTGCAAAATATTTCTCAATAGTCTTCCTTTTGTTTCTCTGCTTGCTCATTTTCCCAGCCTGGGCCTGGTTTGGGGTGCTTCCTGAGCTTTTGGGACACTCCCACAAGGGTCTCAATGTGTGAGGCTCTGTCCTCCCTCCTGGTCTGTGAATGACCATAAGTGCCCCCCTCTGCCACGGGGCTGAGGTGGGGGGGGGCTACTGTTCTATGGGGGGGCCTAGACTGCAATCAGGATCTGAATGTGGTCAGAGCCCCAGAGTCCTGTTCCAGGGGCAGAGGACTGAGCTCGAGCTCCCAGTTTCTCTTCACTCCCCTCTCTCAGCTCAATGGGCTCATGCCCTGGGGGCTCCTGCTTACTGGCTCTGCCTGCTTCTGTTTCCGGCTCTGGGCTGTAGAAAGACCAAGCTGTTCCTTGTGTGCCCCGAGGGCTGGGCTCCACGTGCTCGCTCTGGCAGAGGTCCCCCGCTGTTCCCCCACTTTGTGGCCGGTGCTCCTCGGGGTGCAGCTCAAGAGACTCCCCTGCTGCTGTGAGCTGAGACTCCCAGCACCCTGGGGCTGCCTCTGGGAGGCTGAAGTTCTTTGGCTCTGGCGGGCCACCCCTGTGACAGGCCGCCCCTCCGACCCCGGGGAGCAGAGCCTTTCTGCTCTTTTCCAGGTTACCTTGAGTAGGAGAACTGCCTCACTGGGTCCCTTTGTGGGTTCTGTCTCTTGAAAGTTTAGTTAGAGTCCTTAGCTGATGAGTTTTATCAGAGAGCTCCTAAGACTGGATCCCTTCTTGTCGCCATCTTGGCTCCGCCCCCCTATCATCATTTATTTTTACAGGGCTTAGTTCATGATTTTTTACCTGAGAACAAGCTTAAACGAGTAAAAGAATACTTGTCAAAAATGTGAAATAAACTTTTCAGAGATCAAAAAGATTGCATCTTGCTTTAAAGAAAAGATGAATGGGGATAACTAGGTGGTATAGTAGCTAGAGTACTGGCCCTGGAATGTGGAGAAACTGAGTTCAAATTCAGCCTGAGACAATAATTACTTAGCTGTGTGACTTTGGAGAGTCACTTAACCCCATTGCCTTGCAAAAACCAAATAAATAAAAGATGAATGTTGAAAACTATCTTTGCATGTAACTGGAAAAAATAAAATAGCATTCAAAAATGAACTTTATGTGACTCTTATAGTCCTTCTAATTCTCTAGCTTTATATATTCAGCAATGAAAAGCAGTTTATTCATCATCCAGGGGGGAAAAAAGCTGTAAGCCAACATTGAAGTCAGATGCCTTCCTCCCTGCTGGTGGTAATGGGCCATCATTATGTGGTTCAAGTCATAGAGCATAAGATAGAAGTGTGTTTGTCTGAGATGGAGATAATCATATTTCCATTCCCTTATTAATAATTAGAAAATCCTCTACACCGAAAGATGAACTTAAATCAATAAGAAAAATAACTATTTTTGGAATGTCTTTTTAAAGAAATAAATAATTAAGGTACAATTTGGTACCTTTAATTTTCAATATTATCTTAAAATCAAAATTTTTTCTCCAAGTGGCTTCTCTTCAGATTCTTAGCAGTTTTAGTATCAAAACACTTTTGCTTTTGTTTAATATGTTTTCATTTATTTTTTAAAAAATTGTTTTGATTGGTTAGAAATTCTGATTCATCTGCAACTGACCCATTCATTCTGCTTAGGCTTTCCAAGCAATATAAAATTGGTCTTTGTTTTCCAACATTTTTTTTTAGATTTTTCAAGGCAGTGGGGTTAAGTGGCTTGACCAAGGCCACACGGCTAGGTAATTATTAAGTGTCTGAGGTCGTATTTGAACCCAGGTACTCCTGACACCAAGGCCGGTGCTCTATCCACTGTGCCACCTAGCCACCCCTTTCCAACATTTTTTAAAAAAATTTCCTAAATGCTATATAGTGGGAAGATCATAAGCTTCTTGAGGACAAGATCTATGATATTTTCATTTTTGTAGCTCCACACCTAGCACAGTGCTTTAGGCAAAGTAAACACTTTAACAAATCCTTTTTTTTATTCAGATTGAATCAACTATCTCTAAGAACCAGAAAGTAAGAGCCTGGTCAAAAGGAGAGATACTTTCATCCTTTCACAATACTCTTATTTGGTTTTAATCAACTTTTGACTTCCTGAGCTGGTACCATGTGTAATTTCACTTGCATACAATTTGCTGTCAGTCCTTGGCCTTGGGCCCAGGGTAGTTGATTTTCCTTAGCAATATTCTTTGAAAAGGCTTCAATTCATAAATTGTCTCAGATATGATGATCCAGAAACTGTTTTCTTAAGGAGTCAATATTCCACAGCGAACAGAACATTTCAAACAAGCTTTAAACAATGTTTTTTTTTAAAACATAGAAATTCAAACTTATTTCATCATATCTTACTGATAACTCAGTATGTCCTATGAAACCAACTGAGATTCCATTTAACATCATTAATTCCATACAAGTTAGGAAATAGCTATGATGCTGATCTTGCTATAGCAGAGATGATGGTGGAAATGTTGCAAACAGGTGGGCACACTGGGGAAGTAAAAGGTCAGGAAGCTAGCTTCACGAATTTGTATTCTGGGAAAATCATCATAATACTGAGGAAAATCCTCCAGGTGTTTAGAGGAAAAAATGTTCTTTCTGTCAAGGGAGATATTTTCAGAGTAAGACCAAATTGGACATTCAGTAAGGGCAAACTACTTTTTGTAAACTATTTAAAGGATTTTCTAACTATAAGTTTGGTACATAAAAAAATCTGATTAAGAATTCCACAACAATTATGGTAAATTAGTTTTTGTTTTTAGTCTGCCTCCAGTCTCTGAGTGGATTCTACCTTTAGTCCCCTCCAGTGGTGAGTGCATAGTCAACTTAAACAGGCTTTCAAGACATTTGTTAAATTTTTTTTAGTGTATTTTACACCTCAGAAAAATCAACAAATAACTATTAATCAGGGATTAATTGACTGTTTTGTTGATTTCTAGATTTAAGAAAGTGATGAAAGAATGTTAATGATGCCTATTAAACTTAAATGGGTGTCATGTATTTCCCCCCACACACACATTTACTAGCGCACCCCCTACCTCTCAAGTAGTAGATTGAAAATTTTCTAATTGTAATTTAACCATTAGGCTTCATAGCAGGCATCTGTTAGCCTTTTTGGAATCTGTTAGCATGGCCCTGACATCATTCTGCCTTCATGAATCTTTACCACCTGATATCAATTTGGATATTTGGCTATTTGAATGCAACAGATCATATTTGATTTTTCCTGCTTCCAGACTAGTTTCTGGAATCATCATCTGGGTCAGTAACTCCTTATATGTGCTATATCCCAGCCTCCACAAAAACATTGTTTTCTATTGGCTTCAAAAATAACATGGCACATACTTTAGTAGGCTATTCAACTTCTACCACTTTCCCATTATTCACAATATATGAATGGGTGAAAAAAATTGATTGTATGATAAGGCCAATGCACTGGGAATATAAACAGAAAAAAATACCCAAAAGAACAATCCTTGTTCTGACATTCTGATGGGAGAGACAAAAAAACAGAGAAAAATTTTTGAACACACAGGAAAAAAAAGCTTATGCCACTAATATCCTTAACATAGTAAATGGTTCAATCTCAGAAACAGACTGGGTTTTCTTAATGGAAGAAACTTTAAGGAAGGTGCATTACCATCAACTTTCCTACTATACCATGGAATCAATGAACTTTTTCATTTGACTTTCAACTAAAATTTCCTCTGTTTTATCTCTCCCATCAGAATGTAAAGACAAAGATTGTTTGTATCCTCAATGCATTACACATATCACACCATCAATTTTTTCATCCATTCATACATTGTGAATGATAAGAAGCTGAATAGCCTAATAAAATATGTGCTATATTGTTTTTGCAGCAAATAGATATCAATGTATAATGTTCAATGTATGATATATAATGAATGGTCTTTGGAAAGTCATTTTTAAAATCTTTTTTTGACAGCTTTTGCTTCCACATCATCTTCATTCTTTAATACATCTAAGGATGTATTTTTCTAGTCAATGAATTAACCCTTATAACAAGACTTTCAAAGAGAAAAAGGCAAGTCTACCAAATCAAACAAGAAACCTCCTATGTCTGATGGCCTATGCAATATTCCACATCCATTGTCTCCCACTCCTACAAAATGGAGAGGGAAATGCATTTCCACTGAGGAATAGTTCTCAATTAATCACTCTAACAAAATTACAGAATTGCAGTCATCCTTCAGAAGGAATAGCATAAAAATATCCTCTTACTTAGAAGTATACCTATGACTATCAACTATATATCTCAATTTGATTCACTTTAACAAGTATTTGTTATTGTAAATGCCTATTATTTGCAAGAAACAGTGATTCTTCCCTACTGGGGCATAATAATATAAAGTGAGCGTGATATGAATACCAGTACCATGGGTGGCTGGGGGCACAGTGATCAGAGTGCCAAGCAGGTGTTAGGAAATGTGTTCAAATCTATCCTTAGACACTTACTGTGTGACCCTGGCCAAGTCAGTTAACCATGTTTGCCTAATTTCTTCATCTGTAAAATAGTTGGAGAAGGAAATGATGAACCACTCCTATTTCTTCCAAGAAAAACCTCAAATGGGGGTCACAAAAAGTTGGATACAATCTAAAGGAAACCCAGCACCATAGACAGTGTTAGAGGAACATAGAAACCAGACAGGAATCTTGGAGAATGTGTGTATTTGTGTATCATAATAAGAACAGTTAATATTTTATAGTGTTTTATAGCTTGCAAAGTGTTTTGTAAATACTTCATTTTATTTTCACAACAACCTACCTGGGAGATAGGGTCTACTGCAATCTCATTTTACAGATAAAGAAACTAAGGCAAACAAATTAAGAATCATGCCCATGGTCATACAGCTAACTTGAGGTCAGATTTGAACCCCAAATCTACCTAATTCCAGTTAGTGATCTCTAATAATCATCTCACCCATTTAGGGGGGATACAAATAAAAGTAAAAACAATTCTTGTTCCCAAGGAGCTTATATGAAGCCTATGAAGGATGCAATATTGCTACAAAAGATAAATACAAAGTGGATGAAAGATAGCCTTAGAGTAGAAAGCACTGTGAGATCTTCTTGGTTTTTTTACTGATATCCACCCCCCACCCCACCAAAACTGAGAGCTTCCTTATCCTGAGCAGACTGTACCTCCCTCACAAGCCTCTAGATTGACTTCAGAGGTGGGTGGGAGATGAGGAAGAGATATGATGAAGCTCCATAGATGATGGCTATAATGTTATCCTTTGAGTTTGGAAAAGCTGCTCAAAAAATTGCTATACTAGCAAATGTCAAGAGAATAAGTTTTAGTCTTCACAAGTCAATGATTAACTTGGATGTGATTTCATTTTGTTTTAAGCAGCTTCCATTTTGTGACTGAGTTGTTTGGGGGTAAATTTTTTTTTAGTAATAAGATGAGCACTTGTGTATTATAAAATACAATAAACAACATATGAGCATTCTTAAAAGCCTGATAAAAGCCTACCTTTTGTCCAACTCTTTATGACCTTATTTGAGGTTTTCTTGACAAAGATGATGAAATAAATGGCATATCATTCCTTCTCTAGTTCATTTTACAGATGAGAAAAAACTGAGGTCAAAAAGATGAAGCAATTTATCCAGGATCACACAATTAGGAAGTGTTGCGGCCAGGTTTGAATTCAGGAAGTTGAGTCTTTCTAACCCCTGACCCAGTACTTCATCTACTGTGCCACATTGATGCCTGAAAACTACCTTAGACCATAGTTACCAGACTGTTCCTAAGAGGAGCATGGATTTGTTATATGTTTTCCCCACCTTTAAGCCAACATAAAGCCTGTTGGCTTAAGGGCAGTGCCAGTTGAAAGAGGCTTGTCAGGTTACTACCTTAGAAGGAGGTAGGATTGGGCAGAGAGAGAACCTGGTCTTGAGTTCAATATCAAAAAAAAACTTGCTGGAATCTCAAAGAATCAGACTGATTATTTGTTTATAAAGGAGGGTATTGTTTGCACACTTCAGTAAAGTTTGATAGCATAAAGAAGTATAGCTCTAGTTAGGATTTCCATCAACTAATTAGCATAGGTAATGACAAATTATCTAGGTATGTACATTACTACAGGTCACTTCATCTCTCAAACTCAATTTCCTCATTTTAAAGAGAGGATATAATAGTATCTACCTCAGGGGATTGTTGTGAAGATCAAATAAGATAATATATGTAAAGTTTTATTTGCAAACCTTAAGGTAGCTGACATTATTATTGTTGTTGTTATGGTTGTTATCAGATGCACAACTTTCTCTCCCTTAGGGGTCTGGAGGAATAATGATTGCTTATGGTTGCTGAGGGTATTTCCTGCTGTCTCATAAGTGAATTATCTTGGTTTCTTGGGTACTGATATGCAACCTGAGTGACTCCTTACTAAGGGCTGATCCATGAGACAGTGAGACAGGAGGGAGAATGATGAGATGGGGGAAGGGGACAGAAAATAACTACAATCTGGAAGTGGGGGGGGGGGGGCTTGATAGCTGTGTGACCCTGGACAAGTCACTTAACCCTGTTTGCCTCAATTTCTTCACCTATAAATTGAACTGGAGAGGGAATGGGAAGCCACTCCAGAATCTGTCAAGAAAAGGGGTCACAAAGAGTTGGACATGACTGAAATGATTAAATGACCACAATGGATGATAATAACAAATGTTGCAAGCATTACTGAAATGTGTTCTGATCATCCCTATACTTCCTATTGGAGAGCTTGAAGACTATGCCTCACAGTAGCTGTTGTTATATATTTGTTTTATGGCTCCTATGATTTTATAGATTGAAGGCTCATTTGAAAATCTTGCAAAATGCCTTGGAAACTGTCCTTATCTCCCATGGATGCCAGATCAATGAGCTATCAGTGAGTTTTCCAAAGTCCAATCATTCCCAGACAAGTCTGAAGGTCAATATTTAACACTCCTTTTTCTCACTTCCTGGGGTTAATTCCCCAAAAGGCTATTTTGGACCATTTCTTATTTCCTCTACTTATCACTTTCTCTATCCTACCATAATCTAAAGAGATGCCCTACTTCTTGACCTCTCTAATGCTGGGAAGAGAGACAATGATATCACTCAGTCCTCCTAGGAATTCTGACTGGATCAAAAATTACAGAAATTCTCAATTAAAGAGGTAAGAAGAAAAACTATTAATCAGAACTAATATTTCCTAGTCAATGCATCCTGATTCAAGTCTTAGAATGTCTCAAGTAGTTAGAGAGGACAAAAGAATCTAGGAGGGGCAGTTCAAAGTAGCTTGGATGGTAGGAGTATATATGTTAGGCGTTGCTGTTATATAAAGACAAAGAGGAGAAAATAGCAGGCACCCCTGAAAAGGCCTTCAGTAAACTACCAAATGGGTAGTTTGGTAGTATAGTGAATAGTGTGCCAGGCCTAGAATCAAGAAGACCTGAGTCCAAATCCAACCTTAAATACTTGATAGTTGTGTGAACTTGGTCAAGTCACTTAATTCTGTTTGCTTCAGTTTCCTCAACTATAAAATGAGCTGAAGCAAGTGGCAAACCACTCCAGTATCTCTGCCAAGAAAATCCCGAATGGGGGTCACAGAGTCAGATAGGGCTGAAAAGACTGAACAAACTTACACATATTGAGATTGGTTCATGAGTGATTTCACATAGACAATACATTTTCAAAGAATTAGAATAAAATTGATTACATATTAGCATTATTTCATTAATGATGCTGAAGTCAGATCGTTTGTCAGATTTGCAGATAACAATTTAAGTGTTTAAGCTAACACTGAATGACTTTGGAGTCAGATCTTAGCAGGTTAAAACTGACTAGGTTGAATCTAATCAGATGAAGTATAATAGGAATAAACTTTAAATCTTACGTGTCTATTTAAAAAACTTCACAAGAATAAGCTAAATGAAGTAAAGCTAGATATCAATTTGCTTGATAAAGATCTGGAAGTTGTAGTGGACTATAGGTTTAATAGGAGTAAGAAATAAGACAGAATTCAAGAAAACTGTTGCAGCCTTATGCTACACTAAGACAGACATTGCTATCTGTAATGAAGATGAAATAGTCTTGCTGTACTCCATCCTTGGTCTTTATTCCTTGTCTGACTTCACTTCTGACTTGCTCATAATTTGGGTTTTGATAATTCAGAGTGAGTGTAAATAACAATTGTTTCTGATCTTGACAGAAACTCTGAGGTTCTTCCTCTCCCAGAATGATTCTTTTGTGAAGGCAAACTGGATCATCTTTTGCCTCAATTCTTACCTAATCTTTGGAGGCTATTACCAGTTGTCCTGACATGTCTGACCACTAAACTTGGATGATTGGAAGAAAGAGAGAGGTTAATGACTTTGCACAGCTCCACCTTAACTTAAATCCAATTCACTTGCAATTTGAGACATCTCTGTCCTGATGTCCTGGTTCTTCTCCAAGGATGAAGGAGTAGCAACAATGCACTTCTAACTCTTTGGACTTTTCCCACGTAGCCACAGCATTCTTCTTGTTTTGTAAGTTCAACCTATTTTCCTCCTGAATTCCCTTCAGTGGGTAACTAGTTCCTCTAAGAAACTGTATTTTAAGAAATTTCTCCAGGACAACCATTCCTAATTCACCAGATTTTCTCTGAAAATGTTCCTGCCATGGTTACCTTCTCCTTACCTTTTGTCCCTTGCTCATCTCTTCAATTTCTTATTTGTTGTCTACACACACACACATACACACACACACACACACACACACACACACACACACACACACACACACTCCACACCACACATACATCCTGTTAGAATGTCGATTCCTTAAGGAGAAGCTCTTTCTTTTACCTTTCTTTATCTTCCTAATACTTAACATAGTGCCTAACAAATAGTTAGTATTTAATAAATACTTGCTGTCTTGTTGCCCTTGTTACATAACAGCTACTGTATTGAGTTCTGGCTGCCACATTTTAGAAAGGACATTGATAAACTGAAAAAAAAAGAAACCCAAAGGACAACTAGGATTGTGAAAAGCCTTAAGATCATCTCACATGAAAATGGATTAAGGAAACTGGCAGTGATGAGCTTAGAGGAGGAAAGATTTAGGGGAGCACATGGTTGCTGTCTTCAAGTATTTAAAGGCTTGTCATGAGGAAGAAGGTTTAGACATGTTCTACTTGGCCTCAAAAGGCAGAACAAGGAGCAGAAGTTGCCAAGAAGTTAATTTAGGCTTAATGTAAGGAAAAACTTTCTAACAATAAGAGTCATCCAAATGGATAGAGTCCTGGGATCAGAAAGACTCATCCTCCTGAGTTCAACTCTGGCCTCAGATACTTTACTAGCTGTGACCCTGGGTATAGCACTTAATCCTGTTTGCCTCAGTTTCCTCTTCTGTAAAATAAGTTGGAAAATGAAAAAGCAAACCACTCCAGTATCTTTGCCAAGGAAACTCCAAACACAGTCATAAAGAATTGGACAAGACTAAAAAGGACCAAACAACAAAAGTAGAAAGGACTATCTTGGGAAATAATGTGTCCTTTTCTCTGAGAGTCTTCAAGCAAAGCCTGGATTACCACTTGCCAGGAATATTGAACATATTCTTGTTCGGGTATAATGGTATCTGAGACGGAAATCAATTCCTACAGAATTTTCTCATTTTTGTTACTATGCATACAGAACTAACTACATACACAAGAATTTTTTTCCATATTTTAATTCCATCTTATTACAACCTACTGAAAAAAATTGGATCTGTCCATCAAAAAAAACTTGTATTAAGTATATCAGGTAGGTTAATATCCTTAACAGGATCTTGATAGAAACTCTAGATTTTATTTTATAGATATGGTTCATCAGGGAAAGGGTATTTTAAAAATAAATAAATGAGCTCCCAGTTCTGTGTTATATGCAAATAGAGCTCTAGATTAGATTTGAGTCAAAGGCCCCTTCCTCAAAAAACCTTGTCATTGCCATGGGAAAGCAATACAAATGCTCCAATCTGTACATGTTATAATTAGAACTAAAAACAGGTTTTACAAGGTTCATCATTTTTCTAGGAAGCTGGTTCTGTGTTGGTTTGGTGAGACATCCTCTTTCTATAATCATGAGTCACTTGTGATTTCCAAGGTCAACCACCCCTTCTGAGCTTTCTTCTAACATTAGGGAAGGAAGCTCACCTAAATGTTCCCAGGTCCAACAACCATGAAGGAGTTGGCAGGGGTCCACTTCTTAAAGATGACATGCTTTGGGCATTTTGGAAGGGGGATAAAGAGGTTTTGTCAAACTCATTCCAAGTCAGTGAATGAACCATCTCTGCTTTGTCATACCTGTGAGACACTCACTCATCTTCTCTCACCCACACACCAACCTACCCCAAACCTCTGATCCTACCTCCTGCTACCTTTCCCAAAACTCATCTCTGCAAATCTATAAATCTATGCTCTTTAGGAAGTACTACTAGGAAAAGGGTACTTGTAAAGGGTAAAGGAGAATCCCTGTTTCTGAATAATCAGATTGGTAGAACTCAGAGAAAACTGTGCAGAACTGCATTCTGGGCTGTGGCTTCCAAACCTCCAGACTGCCACCTAGCTCTGCCAACGTCTGCCCACAGCCCCAAATAAGTCATCCTGTAGCCCACAATGTTAAGTTCTTCTTTTCTGCCAGACACCTCCACCCCACTCTCCACAAGTTACATTGT